>NC_069507.1:26221792-26311792 GCF_027579735.1 Bombina bombina | reverse complement strand
TCCGCCAGATGCTTGTGCAACAGAATAGATAAGGCAGAAATATGACCTAGAAGGTCCTACCTCAGCGGAAGTCTCCACGGAGGTAGAGACAACATTTCTAATAGATCCGCATACTAGATCCTGCGAGGCCACGCAGGAGCTATAAGAATCACAGATGCTCTCTCCTGCTTGATCTGAGCGATGACTCATGGAAGGAGAGCAAACAGAGGAAATTGATATGCCAAACTAAAGTTCCAAGGAACTGCCAGAGCATCTATCAGAAAAGCTTGAGGATCTCTCGACCTTGAGCCGTACTTTGGGAGCTTGGTGTTCTGACGAGACGCCATCAGATCCAACTCTGGTAATCCCCATTTGGTTGTTAACCTGGACAACACTTCAGGATGGAGTTCCCACTCCCTGGGATGAAAAGTCTGTCTGCTCAGGAAGTCCGCTTCCCAATTGTCCACTCCTGGAATGTGGATTGCAGATAAACAACAATTGTGAGCCTCTGCCCACTAGATGATCCGTTCCACCTCCTTCTGGTTAAGAAACTCTGGGTTCCTCCTTGGTGGTTTATGTAGGCCACTGAGGTTATGTTGTCTGTCTGGAACCTGATGGACCGGGCTAAGGCCAGCTGAGGTCAAGCTATCAAGGCATTGAAGATCACTCTCAACTCCAGAATGTTTATGGGGAGAGTAGATTCTTCCTGAGATCAAAGTCCCTGCGCCTTCAATGAGTCCCAGACTGCTCCCCAACCTAGCAGGCTGGCATCCGTTGTCACAATTACCCAAGAGGGTCTCTGGAAACCCGTCCCCTGGGACAGATGTTCTTGCAACCGCCACCATGGAAGGGAGTCCTTTGAGGATTGATCCAGAACTATCTTCTGAGAGAGATCCGTATAATCCCCGTTCCACTTAACAAGCATGCATAGCTGCAGGGGTCTCAAATGGAACCGAGCAAAGGGAACTATGTCCATGGACCCTACCATCAACCCGAGAGTCTATAATGGTTCCTAGGAAAATCACCCTTGTAGCTGGAACAAGGGAACTTTTCTCCAGGTTGACCTTCCAACCATGGGGATGAATAAACGCCAACAAAATCCTTGTGTGAGATTCTGCTAGTTGCAAGGATGGTGCCTGAACCACAATGTCGTCCAGATAAGGCGCCACTGCAATTCCCTGGGCCCAAATTACTGCCAATAGAGCTTCCAGACCCTTTGAAAAGACTCTGGGTGCTGTGGCAAGGCCAAAAGGAAGAGCCACAAATTGAAAGTGTTTGTCTAGATAGGCAAACCTGAGATATTTGTGATGGTCCATGTGAATGGGAACGTGAAGGTATGCATCCTTCAGGTCTATGGTTGACATGAATTGACCCTCTTGAATCAGAGGTAGAATGGAGCAGATAGTCTCCATCTTGAAGGACGGTACCCTGAGAAATTTGTTTAGTAACTTGAGATCTAGAATGGGCCTGTAAGTTCCCTCTTTTTTGGGAACCACAAACACATTTGAGTAGAATCCGAGACCCTGTTGCTGTCTTGGACCAGGCGCTATCACTCCCGATAGGGAAAGGTCCTGTACACATTTCACGATCGCCTCTCTTTTTGTCTGGTCTACAGATAATCTTGAGAGGTGGAACCTGCCCCTGGGAGGGAAGGTCTTAAACTCTAATTTGTACCCCTGGGAAACTATGTTTACTGCCCACAGATCCGGAACATCCCTTTCTCAAACTTGTGCGAACAGAGAGAGTCTGCTCCCACCTGATCCGGTCCCGGATCAGGGGCAACTCTTTCATGCTGATTTGGATTCAGCTGTGGGCTTTTTGGATTGCTTCCCCTTATTCCAAGACTGACCATGTTTCCAAGAGGGCTTGGATTGTTCTTGTTTGGAAGAGGCCGGGGAAGATTTACCTCTGAAGTTACGAAAGGAACAAAAATTAGCCTGACGGCTCTTCATCTTGATTCTCCTCGTCTTGAGGCAGAAAGGATCCTTTACCACCCGTGATATCGGAAATGAGTTCCGCTAAAGCTGGACCAAACAAGGTCTTACCCTTGTAAGGAATTGCCAAAAGCTTACCAAGATTTAAGCCATAGTGCTCTACACGCTAAGATTGCAAAACAAGAAATTTTGGCCACCAACTTAATGACATGCAAGGAAGCATCAGTGATAAAGGAATTAGCTAACTTTAGAGCGGTTATCCTATCCTGAATTTCCTCAAAGGGAGTTTCCGCTTGAAGAGATTCAGAGCATCGAACCAATAGGCTGCCACACTGGTTACTGTGGCAATGCACACCGCCGGTTGCCATTGTAACGCCTGCTGAGTATTTTCTTTAAAAAAAGCATCCAGCTTTTTATCCATAGGATCTTTGAAAGAACAACTGTCCTCATTAGAAATAGTAGTTCTCTTTGCCAAAGTGGAAATCGCCCCTTCCACCTTTTGGACTGTCTGCCACGACTCCTTTATGGAATCGGCCACCGGGAACATCTTACTAAAGACAGGGGAAGGGGAAAAAGGAATCCCTGGTCTTTCCCATTCCCGAGTAATAATCTCAGTGGCATGGTCTGGTACTGGAAATACCTCCCCAGGAGAAGGGACATCTAAATATCTATTCAATGTACTAGATTTTTTTAGGGATAACCACAATAGATGCCTCAGAGTCATCCAAGGTAGCTAAAACCTCCGTTAACCCTTTGAGTGCTAAGCACTTTCCCACCTGGGTGCTAAGCTTTAAGGTTTTTTCTTTTTTTTGTTTAAGATTTTTTTTCCAGATCCCCAAGACCTATACTGTTGGAAAGGTTAGGCGATTACCTTTCCAACGGTGGGTCTTGGGGGTCTGTAGTTGCTTAGATACCGGAGATACAGGCTTCTAAGCAGCATGCCCCCTGCTCCTATACTTAACATTGTTAAGTATAAATAATTTTGTGCAGTGACGTCATTGCGCATGACGTCACCGCGCATAACGTGAAGCCCTGGTGATGCCTGTCACTATGCAGGCCAGATAGCCAGGGTAGGAGCAGGTGGGAGCCCCCAGATCTCCCTCAAGGTGGGAGAGTGCTAGTGACTGCTCTGAGCCATCGTTAGCACCAGAGCAACCTGGTTTGCCTGAACAGGATCAGAAACCTTACTATCTGATTCTCTAGACTTCCTCTTCTGTTTCCCGTGCAGTAAGGGAAAAGCAGCTAGCGCCTCAGATACAGCTGAGGATACATGTGCAGCAATCTCTGCCTTCAAAAAAACTCCTTTAAGAGTCTGTGAGGAACCGCAGGGCACTGCTTGAGACAGTAAAGATATATGGGGTACTTGAGGAGGAGACTGTGGCATTGCCTGAACAGAATCCTCCTGAGAGATTGGTGGCTCAGTAACAAGAAATCTGTCCTTATACATTAGGGTTATTTCAATGCAAGAACCACAAAAAGGCAAAGGAGGTTCAACATGGGCACTACAACAAATCTTGCACTCTACTTCAGGCGCAGACTGTACATCCATCTTTGCAAAAAAACACAGAATACAAAACTTTTTTTTTCCTTTTTTTCTAATTTATGTACTGTCCCTTTAAATTTTAAAGTTAAAAAAGAAAACAGCAAAACATTGGTTATGGAAACCGCAATACAAAACCAGAAGCCTCTCTTTTTATAAACAGACCCTGTAACGAAGTCTATTAAAAATAAAGCAGTTAGAGAATGTCTGGCCCCTCTACACCTCAGCGTTAAGCTGGGGCGCCTACCTGCCCTTATGAACAGAAGGAGACTGGAATCCGGAAAAAAACACGCTATTCTACTGCTGGAAAACAGGGAAAAAGCGCGAAATCGGAGCAGAGCTCCGCCCCTTTTGACGACATTTACTGGCCGAGAACGGCCTGTAATGTGAAAAAACATTATGCCTGTAGAAAAACATAATTTATGTAAGAACTTACCTGATAAATTCATTTCTTTCATATTAGCAAGAGTCCATGAGCTGGTGACGTATGGGATATACATTCCTACCAGGAGGGGCAAAGTTTCCCAAACCTCAAAATGCCTATAAATACACCCCTCACCACACCCACAAATCAGTTTATCGAATAGCCAAGAAGTGGGGTGATAAGAAAAAAGTGCGAAGCATAAATATAAGGAATTGGAATAATTGTGCTTTATACAAAAAAATCATAACCACCACAAAAAAGGGTGGGACTCATGGACTCTTGCTAATATGAAAGAAATGAATTTATCAGGTAAGTTCTTACATAAATTATGTTTTCTTTCATGTAATTAGCAAGAGTCCATGAGCTAGTGACGTATGGGATAATGACTACCCAAGATGTGGATCTTCCACGCAAGAGTCACTAGAGAGGGAGGGATAAAATAAAGACAGCCAATTCCGCTGAAAATAATCCACACCCAAACAAAGTTTAAAACTTATAATGAAAAAAACTGAAAATATAAGCAGAAGAATCAAACTGAAACAGCTGCCTGAAGTACTTTTCTACCAAAAACTGCTTCAAAAGAAGAAAACACATCAAAATGGTAGAATTTAGTAAAAGTATGCAAAGACCAAGTTGCTGCTTTGCAAATCTGAACAACCGAAGCTTCATTCCTAAACGCCCAGGAAGTAGAAACTGACCTAGTAGAATGAGCTGTAATCCTTTGAGGCGGAGTTTTACCCGACTCTTCATAAGCATGATGAATTAAAGATTTCAACCAAGATGCCAAAGAAATGGCAGAAGCTTTCTGACCTTTCCTAGAACCGGAAAAGATAACAAATAGACTAGAAGTCTTTCGGAAATTCTTAGTAGCTTCAACATAATATTTCAAAGCTCTAACTACATCCAAAGAATGAAATGATTTCTCCTTAGAATTCTTAGGATTAGGACATAATGAAGGAACCACAATTTCTCTACTAATGTTGTTAGAATTCACAACCTTAGGTAAAAATTTAAAAGAAGTTCGCAACACCGCCTTATCCTGACGAAAAATCAGAAAAGGAGACTCACAAGAAAGAGCAGATAAATCAGAAACTCTTCTGTCAGAAGAGATGGCCAAAAGGAACAAAACTTTCCAAGAAAGTAATTTAATGTCCAAAGAATGCATAGGTTCAAACAGAGGAGCTTGAAGAGCCCCCAGAACCAAATTCAAACTCCAAGGAGGAGAAATTGACTTAATGACAGGATTTATACGAACCAAAGCTTGTACAAAACAATGAATATCAGGAAGATTAGCAATCTTTCTGTGAAAAAGAACAGAAAGAGCAGAGATTTGTCCTTTCAAGGAACTTGCAGACAAACCTTTATCCAAACCATCCTGAAGAAACTGTAAAATTCTCGGAATTCTAAAAGAATGCCAGGAAAAATGATGAGAAAGACACCAAGAAATACAAGTCTTCCAGACTCTATAATATATCTCCCTAGATACGGATTTACGAGCCTGTAACATAGTATTAATCACAGAGTCAGAGAAACCCTCTTTGACTAAGAATCAAGCGTTCAATCTCCATACCTTTAAATTTAAGGATTTGAGATCCTGATGGAAAAAAGGACCTTGTGACAGAAGGTCTGGTCTTAACGGAAGAGTCCACGGTTGGCAAGAGGCCATCCGGACAAGATCCGCATACCAAAAACCTGTGAGGCCATGCTGGAGCCACCAGCAGAACAAACGAGCATTCCTTCAGAATCTTGGAGATTACTCTTGGAAGAAGAACTAGAGGCGGAAGATATAGGCAGGATGATACTTCCAAGGAAGTGACAACGCATCCACTGCTTCCGCTAGAGGATCCCTGGATCTGGACAGATACCTGGGAAGTTTCATGTTTAGATGAGAAGCCATCAGATCTATTTCTGGAAGACCCCACATTTGAACAATCTGAAGAAATACCTCTGGGTGAAGAGACCATTCGCCCGGATGTAGCGTTTGGCGACTGAGATAATCCGCTTCTCAATTGTCTATACCTGGGATAAGAACCGCAGAAACTAGACAGGAGCTGGATTCCGCCCATACCAGAATTCGAGATACTTCTCTCATAGCCAGAGGACTGTGAGTCCCTCCTTGATGATTGATGTATGCCACAGTAGTGACATTGTCTGTCTGAAAACAAATGAACGATTCTCTCTTTAGAAGAGGCCAAGACTGAAGAGCTCTGAAAATTGCACGGAGTTCCAAAATATTGATCGGTAATCTCACCTCCTGAGATTCCCAAACCCCTTGTGCTGTCAGAGACCCCCACACAGCTCCCCAACCTGTAAGGCTTGCATCTGTTGAAATTACAGACCAGGTCGGAAGAACAAAAGAAGCCCCCTGAACTAAACGATGGTGATCTGTCCACCACGTCAGAGAGTGTCGTACAATCGGTTTTAAAGATATTAATTGAGATATCTTTGTGTAATCCCTGCACCACTGGTTCAGCATACAGAGCTGAAGAGGCCGCATGTGAAAACGAGCAAAGGGGATCGCGTCCGATGTTGCAGTCATAAGACCTAGAATTTCCATGCATAAGGCTACCGAAGGGAAAGATTGTGACTGAAGGTTTCGACAAGCTGATATCAATTTTAGACGTCTCTTGTCTGTCAAAGATAGAGTTATGGACACTGAATCTATCTGAAAACCTAAAAAGGTTACCTGAGTCTGAGGAATCAATGAACTTTTTGGTAAATTGATCCTCCAACCATGATGTTGAAGAAACAACACAAGTCGATTCGTATGAGATTCTGCTAAATGTGAAGACTGAGCAAGATATCGTCCAAATAAGGAATACCACAATACCCTGTTCTCTGATTACAGACAGAAGGGCACCGAGAACCTTCGTAAAAAATTCTTGGAGGTGTATCTAGGCCAAACAGCAGAGCCACAAACTGGTAATGCTTGTCTAGGAAAGAGAATCTCAGAAGCTGATAGTGATCTGGAAGAATCGGAATATGCAGATATGCATCCTGTAAATCTATTGTAGACATATAATGCCCTTGCTGAACAAAAGGCAGGATAGTCCTTACAGTTACCAATTTTGAATATTGGTATCCTTACATAACGATTCAATATTTTTAGATCCAGAACTGGTCTGAAGGAATTTTCCTTCTTTGGTACAATGAAGAGTTTTGAATAAAACCCCAGTCCCTGTTCCAGAACTGGAACTGGCATAATTACTCCAGTCAACTCTAGATCTGAAACACATTTCAGAAATGCTGAGCCTTCGCTGGCTTTACTGGGACACGGGAAAGAAAAAATCTCTTTGCAGGAGGCCTTATCTTGAAGCCAATTCTGTACCCTTCTGAAACAATGTTCTGAATCCAAAGATTGTGAACGGAATTGATCCAAATTTCTTTGAAAAAACGTAATCTGCCCCCTACCAGCTGAGCTGGAATGAGGGCCGCACCTTCATGTGGACTTAGGAGCTGGCTTTGATTTTCTAAAAGGCTTGGATTTATTCCAAACTGGAGATGGTTTCCAAACTGATACCGCTCCTGAGGATGAAGGATCAGGTTTTTGTTCCTTGTTGTGACGAAAGGAACGAAAATGATTATTACCCTTGAAAGAAAGGGAAAGCAGAGTAGACTTAGAAGACAGATCAGCATTGCAAGTTTTAAGCCATAAAGCTCTTCTAGCTAAAATAGCTAGAGACATATACCTGACATCAACTTCAATGATATCAAAGATGGCATCACAAATAAAATTATTAGCATGTTGAAGAAGAATAAAAATGCTATGAGAATTATGATCTGTTACTTGTTGCGCTAAAGCTTCTAACCAAAAGATGAAGCTGCAGCAACATCCGCTAAAGTTATAGCAGGTCTAAGAAGATTACCTGAACACAAGTAAGCTTTTCTTAGAAAGGATTCAATTTTCCTATCTAAAGGATCCTTAAAGGAAGTACCATCTGCCGTAGGAATAGTAGTACGCTTAACAAGAGTAGAGACAGCCCCATCAACTTTAGGGATTTTGTCCCAAAACTCTAATCTGTCAGATGGCACAGGATATAATTGCTTAAAACGTTTAGAAGGAGTAAAAGAATTACCCAAATTATTCCATTCCCTGGAAATTACTTCAGAAAAAGCACTAGGGACAGGAAAAACTTCTGGAATAACTACAGGAGATTTAAAAACCTTATCTAAACGTTTAGATTTAGTATCAAGAGGACCAGAATCCTCAATTTCTAATGCAATTAGGACTTCTTTAAGTAAAGAACGAATAAATTCCATTTTAAATAAATATGAAGATTTATCAGCATCAACCTCTGAGACGGAATCCTCTGAACCATCATCAGAATCAGAATGATGATGTTCATTTAAAAATTCATCTGAAAAATGAGAGGTTTTAAAAGACTTTTTACGTTTACTAGAAGGAGGAATAACAGACATAACCTTCTTAATGGATTTAGAAACAAAATCTCTTATGTTATCAGGAACACTCTGAGCATTAGATGTTGACGGAACAGCAACAGGTAATGTAACAGTACTAAAGGAAATATTATCTGCATTAACAAGTTTTTCATGACAAAACAGTACAAACAACAGCTGGAGGAACAGATACCATAAGTTTACAGTAGATACACTTAGCTTTGGTAGCTCCAGCCCCAGGCAGCGATTTTCCAGAAGTATCTTCTGACTCAGTTTCAACGTGGGACATCTTGCAATATGTAATAGAAAAAATAACATATAAAGCAAAATTGATCAAATTCCTTAAATGACAGTTTCAGGAATGGGAAAAAAATGCCAGTGAACAAGCTTCTAGCAACGAGAAGCAATAAAAAAACAGAATTTATGTTTACCTGATAAATTACTTTCTCCAACGGTGTGTCCGGTCCACGGCGTCATCCTTACTTGTGGGATATTCTCTTCCCCAACAGGAAATGGCAAAGAGCCCAGCAAAGCTGGTCACATGATCCCTCCTAGGCTCCGCCTACCCCAGTCATTCGACCGACGTTAAGGAGGAATATTTGCATAGGAGAAACCATATGTTACCGTGGTGACTGTAGTTAAAGAAAATAAATTATCAGACCTGATTAAAAAAACCAGGGCGGGCCGTGGACCGGACACACCGTTGGAGAAAGTAATTTATCAGGTAAACATAAATTCTGTTTTCTCCAACATAGGTGTGTCCGGTCCACGGCGTCATCCTTACTTGTGGGAACCAATACCAAAGCTTTAGGACACGGATGAAGGGAGGGAGCAAATCAGGTCACCTAAATGGAAGGCACCACGGCTTGCAAAACCTTTCTCCCAAAAATAGCCTCAGAAGAAGCAAAAGTATCAAATTTGTAAAATTTAGAAAAAGTGTGCAGTGAAGACCAAGTCGCTGCCTTACATATCTGATCAACAGAAGCCTCGTTCTTGAAGGCCCATGTGGAAGCCACAGCCCTAGTGGAGTGAGCTGTGATTCTTTCAGGAGGCTGCCGTCCGGCAGTCTCATAAGCCAATCGGATAATGCTTTTAATCCAGAAGGAGAGAGAGGTAGAAGTTGCTTTTTGACCTCTCCGTTTACCAGAATAAACAACAAACAAAGACAAAGTTTGTCTGAAATCCTTAGTAGCTGCTAAGTAAAATTTGAGAGCACGAACTACATCCAAGTTGTGCAACAAACGTTCCTTCTTTGAAACTGGATTAGGACACAAAGAAGGCACAACTATCTCCTGGTTAATGTTTTTGTTAGAAACAACTTTTGGAAGAAAACCAGGTTTAGTACGCAAAACCACCTTATCTGCATGGAACACCAGATAAGGAGAAGAACACTGCAGAGCAAATAATTCTGAAACTCTTCTAGCAGAAGAAATTGCAACCAAAAACAAAACTTTCCAAGATAATAACTTAATATCAACGGAATGTAAGGGTTCAAACGGAACCCCCTGAAGAACTGAAAGAACTAGGTTGAGACTCCAAGGAGGAGTCAAAATTTTGTAAACAGGCTTGATTCTAACCAGAGCCTGAACAAAGGCTAGAACATCTGGCACATCTGCCAGCTTTTTGTGAAGTAACACAGACAAGGCAGAAATCTGTCCCATCAAGGAACTTGCAGATAATCCTTTTTCCAATCCTTCTCGAAGGAAGGATAGACTCTTAGGAATCTTAACCTTGTCCCAAGGGAATCCTGCAGATTCACACCAACAGATATACCAAATTATGTGGTAATTTTTCTGGTTACAGGCTTTCAGGCCTGAACAAGAGTATTAATAACAGAATCTGAGAACCCTCGCTTTGATAAGATCAAGCGTTCAATCTCCAAGCAGTCAGCTGGAGTGGGTCGAACGGACCTAGAACAAGAAGGTCTCTCAAAGGTAGCTTCCATGGTGGAGCCGATGACATATTCACCAGATCTGCATACCAAGTCCTGCGTGGCCACGCAGGAGCTATCAAAATCACCGACGCCCTCTCCTGATTGATCCTGGCTACCAGCCTGGGGATGAGAGGAAACGGCGGGAACACATAAGCTAGTTTGAAGGTCCAAGGTGCTACTAGTGCATCCACTAGAGCCGCCTTGGGATCCCTGGATCTGTACCCGTAGTAAGGAACTCTGAAGTTCTGACGAGAGGCCATCAGATCCATGTCTGGAATGCCCCACGGTTGAGTGACTTGGGCAAAGATTTCCGGATGGAGTTCCCACTCCCCCGGATGCAATGTCTGACGACTCAGAAAATCCGCTTCCCAATTTTCCACTCCTGGGATGTGGATAGCAGACAGGTGGCGGGAGTGAGACTCCGCCCATAGAATGATTTTGGTCACTTCTTCCATCGCTAGGGAACTCCTTGTTCCCCCCTGATGGTTGATGTATGAACTTGGCCCTCGCTAGCTGAGGCCAAGCTTTGAGAGCATTGAATATCGCTCTCAGTTCCAGAATATTTATCGGTAGAAGAGATTCTACCCAAGACCAAAGACCCTGAGCTTTCAGGGATCCCCAGACCGCGCCCCAGCCCATCAGACTGGCGTCGGTCGTGACAATGACCCACTCTGGTCTGCGGAAGGTCATCCCTTGTGACAGGTTGTCCAGGGACAGCCACCAACGGAATGAGTCTCTGGTCCTCTGATTTACTTGTATCTTCGGAGACAAGTCTGAATAGTCCCCATTCCACTGACTGAGCATGAACAGTTGTAATGGTCTTAGATGAATGCGCACAAAAGGAACTATGTCCATTGCCGCTACCAACAAACCTATCACTTCCATGCACTGCGCTATGGAAGGAAGAGGAACGGAATGAAGTATCCGACAAGAGTCTAGAAGTTTTGTTTTTCTGGCTTCTGTCAGAAAAATCCTCATTTCTAAGGAGTCTATTATAGTTCCCAAGAAGGGAACCCTCGTTGACGGAGATAGAGAACTCTTTTCCACGTTCACTTTCCATCCGTGAGATCTGAGAAAGGCCAGGACAATGTCTGTGTGAGCCTTTACTTGAGGAAGGGACGACGCTCGAATCAGAATGTCGTCCAAGTAAGGTACTACAGCAATGCCCCTTGGTCTTAGCACCGCCAGAAGGGACCCTAGTACCTATGAGAAAATCCTAGGAGCAGTGGCTAATCCGAAAGAAAATGCCACGAACTGGAAATGCTTGTCCAGGAATGCAAACCTTAGGAACCGATGATGTTCCTTGTGGATAGGAATATGTAGATACGCATCCTTGAAATCCACCTTGGTCATGAATTGACCTTCCTGGATGGAAGGAAGAAGTGTTCGAATGGTTTCCATCTTGAACGATGGAACCTTGAGAAACTTGTTCAAGATCTTGAGATCTAAGATTGGTCTGAACGTTCCCTCTTTTTTGGGAACTATGAACAGATTGGAGTAGAACCCCATCCCTTGTTCTCCTAATGGAACAGGATGAATCACTCCCATTTTTAGCAGGTCTTCTACCCAATGTAAGAATGCCTGTCTTCTTATGTGGTCTGAAGACAACTGAGACCTGTGGAACCTCTCCCCTTGGAGGAAGCCCCTTGAACTCCAGAGAATAACCTTGGGAGACTATTTCTAGCGCCCAAGGATCCAGAACATCTCTTTCCCAAGCCTGAGCGAAGAGAGAGAGTCTGCCCCCCACCAGATCCGGTCCCGGATCGGGGGCCCGCATTTCATGCTGTCTTGGTAGCAGTGGCAGGTTTCCTGGCCTGCTTTCCTTTGCTCCAGCCTTGCATAGGTCTCCAGGCTGGATTGGCTTGAGAAGTATTACCTTCCTGCTTAGAGGACGTAGCCCTTGGGGCTGATCCGTTTCTGCGAAAGGGACGAAACTTAGGTTTATTTTTGGTCTTGAAAAGACCTATCCTGAGGAAGGGCGTGGCCCTTGCCCCCAGTGATATCAGAGATAATCTCTTTCAAGTCAGGGCCAAAGAGTGTTTTCCCCTTGAAAGGAATGTCAAGCAATTTGTTCTTGGAAGACGCATCCGCTGCCCAAGATTTTAACCAAAGCGCTCTGCGCCACAATAGCAAACCCAGAATTTTTTCGCCGCTAACCTAGCCAATTGCAAGGTGGCGTCTAGGGTGAAAGAATTAGCCAATTTAAGAGCACGAATTCTGTCCATAATCTCCTCATAAGAAGAAGAATTACTAATAATCGCCTTTCCTAGCTCATCAAACTAGAAACACGCGGCTGCAGTGACAGGGACAATGCATGCAATTGGTTGTAGAAGGGAACCTTGCTGAACAAACATCTTTAGCAGACCTTCTAATTTTTTATCCATAGGATCTTGGAAAGCACAACTATCTTCTATGGGTATAGTGGCGCGCTTGTGTAGAGTAGAAACCGCCCCCTCGACCTTGGGGACTGTCTGCCATCAGTCCTTTCTGGGGTCGACTATAGGAAAACAATTTTATAAATATGGGGGGAGGTACTAAAGGTATACCGGGCCTGTCCCATTCTTTACTAACAATGTACGCCACCCGCTTGGATATAGGAAAAGCTTCGGGGGGCCCCGGGGCCTCTAAGAACTTTTCCATTTTACATAGTGGTTCTGGAATGACCAGATAATCACAATCATCCAAATTGGATAACACCTCCTTAAGCAGAGCGCGGAGATGTTCCAACTTAAATTTAAAAGTAATCACATCAGGTTCAGCTTGTTGAGAAATGTTTCCTGAATCTGAAATTTCTCCCTCAGACAAAACCTCCCTGGCCCCCTCAGACTGGTGTAGGGGCCCTTCAGAAACCATATCATCAGCGTTCTCATGCTCTACAGAATTTTCTAAAACAGAGCAGTCGCGCTTTCGCCGATAAGTGGGCATATTGGCTAAAATGTTTTTGATAGAATTATCCATTACAGCCGTTAAATGTTGCATAGTAAGGAGTATTGGCGCACTAGATGTACTAGGGGCCTCCTGTATGGGCAAGACTGGTGTAGACGAAGGAGGGGATGATGCAGTACCATGCTTACTCCCCTCACTTGAGGAATCATCTTGGGCATCATTTTTACTAAATTTTTTTTATGACATAAAATACATATAGTTAAATGAGAAGGAACCTTGGTTTCCCCACAGTCAGAACACAATCTATCTGGTAGTTCAGACATGTTAAACAGGCATAAACTTGATAACAAAGCACAAAAAACGTTTTAAAATAAAACCGTTACTGTCACTTTAAATTTTAAACTAAACACACTTTATTATTGCAATTGCGAAAAAGTATGAAGGAATTGTTCAAAATTCACCAAAATTTCACCACAGTGTCTTAAAGCCTTAAAAGTATTGCACGCCAAATTTGGAAGCTTTAACCCTTAAAATAACGGAACCGGAGCCGTTTTTATATTTAACCCCTTTACAGTCCCTGGAATCTGCTTTGCTGAGACCCAACCAAGCCCAAAGGGGAATACGATACCAAATGATGCCTTCAGAAAGACTTTTCTATGTATCAGAGCTCCACACACATGCAGCTGCATGCCATGCTGTCCTCAAAAACAAGTGCGCCATACCGGCGCGAAAATGAGGCTCTGACTATGATTAGGGAAAGCCCCTAAAGAATAAGGTGTCTAAAACAGTGCCTGCCGATATAATCATATCAAAATACCCAGAATAAATGATTCCTCAAGGCTAAATATGTGTTAATAATGAATCGATTTAGCCCAGAAAAAGTCTACAGTCTTAATAAGCCCTTGTGAAGCCCTTATTTACTATCTTAATAAACATGGCTTACCGGATCCCATAGGGAAAATGACAGCTTCCAGCATTACATCGTCTTGTTAGAATGTGTCATACCTCAAGCAGTAAGAGACTGCACACTGTTCCCCCAACTGAAGTTAATTGCTCTCAACAGTCCTGTGTGGAACAGCCATGGATTTTAGTTACGGTGCTAAAATCATTTTCCTCATACAAACAGAAATCTTCATCTCTTTTCTGTTTCTGAGTAAATAGTACATACCAGCACTATTTTAAAATAACAAACTCTTGAATGAATAATAAAAAATACAGTTAAACACTAAAAAACTCTAAGCCATCTCCGTGGAGATGTTGCCTGTACAACGGCAAAGAGAATGACTGGGGTAGGCGGAGCCTAGGAGGGATCATGTGACCAGCTTTGCTGGGCTCTTTGCCATTTCCTGTTGGGGAAGAGAATATCCCACAAGTAAGGATGACGCCGTGGACCGGACACACCTATGTTGGAGAAATGAGACTTAAATAATGTGGAGACAATAGTGACGCCCATATTTTTTTAGCGCCAAAAATGACGCCCACATTATTTGGCGCCTAAATGCTTTTGGCGCCAAAAATGACGCCACATCCGGAACGCCGACATTTTTGGCGCAAAAGAACGTCAAAAATGACGCAACTTCCGGCGACACGTATGACGCCGGAAACAGAAAAAAAAAATTTGCGCCAAAAAAGTCTGCGCCAAGAATGACGCAATAAAATGAAGCATTTTCAGCCCCGCGAGCCTAACAGCCCACAGGGAAAAAGTCAAATTTTAAGGTAAGAAAAAAATTGATTTATTCATATGCATTAACCCAAATATGAAACTGACTGTCTGAAATAAGGAATGTTGAACATCCTGAGTCAAGGCAAATAAATGTTTGAATACATATATTTAGAACTTTATAAAAAAGTGCCCAACCATAGCTTAGAGTGTCACAGAAAATAAGACTTACTTACCCCAGGACACTCATCTACATGTAGTAGAAAGCCAAACCAGTACTGAAACGAAAATCAGCAGAGGTAATGGTATATAAATAAGAGTATATCGTCGAGCTGAAAAGGGAGGTAAGAGATGAATCTCTACGACCGATAACAGAGAACCTATGAAATAGACCCCGTAGAAGGAGATCATTGAATTCAAATAGGCAATACTCTCCTCACATTCCTCTGACATTCACTGCACGCTGAGAGGAAAACCGGGCTCCAACCTGCTGCGGAGCGCATATCAACGTAGAATCTAGCACAAACTTACTTCACCACCTCCATAGGAGGCAAAGTTTGTAAAACTGATTTGTGGGTGTGGTGAGGGGTGTATTTATAGGCATTTTGAGGTTTGGGAAACTTTGCCCCTCCTGGTAGGAATGTATATCCCATACGTCACTAGCTCATGGACTCTTGCTAATTACATGAAAGAAATCTGCCCCTTACTAAAAACTTAAAGACTGATCACAGAAGTTGAAACACTGAGCCACCAATAATAAAAAACCTAACCCATTCTTAACAGGCGTTTTATTTATAAAACTCTCTCACCACCGTAGCATAGCAGAGCCCTGCACCCTGTCTAAAGTATCCTGAACTCAGGATTACTTACCCCATACACGATGCAGTGAATTACTCGAGTGCCAGGAATCTGAATAAAATTTTCAAAAATGGCACTTACCTGCATCTCTGTCCGACAGGAAGGACATCTCACCGGCATGAGAGGAAGCCTCTCCTCACAGAGACCTATGGATTTAAGAAGAAACAGATTAAGCCTACTATGGTATTCTAAGAGAGGGCGGCAACTTGTCAGGAACACACAGTGAGGCCCACCTCACAAGTTCCTGACTGCTTAAAAGCTACCACAGCCCTACTGTAGAGACTAACGTGGAATACAGCTAAACCCAGAATATAGGGAAGATCAGAGCAAGCAAGTCCTGGCTTCAAAACAAAAAAATCTTGAAAGAAGAATGTAACACCTAAACTTCACCTCCTCCTTGCACTGAAGGCAAAGAGAATGACTGGGGGTCATGGGAAGGGAAGTGATACTTAACAGCTTTGATGTGGTGCTCTTTGCCTCCTCCTGCTGGCCAGGACTGATATTCCCAACAGTAATTTATGATCCGTGGACTCACTGTGTCTTAAGAAAGAAAGTTATTTTTCAAACTATACATTAATTATATCAGAACATTACCAAATGCCTGTGTAGTGTATAATTAACTGTCACGCATGCATATAAGTAGGTGTCATTTCTCCTGAATCTGCTGCCCCTCTAACTTAAAGGGAATACTTCAGAATTGTTATTGTTTAAAAAGATAGATAATCCCTTTATTATCCATTCCCCAGTTTTGCATAACCAACACGGTTATAATAATACACGTTTACCTCTGTGATTACCTTGTATCTAAGCCTCTGCAAACTGCCCCCTTATTTCAGTTCTTTTGACAGACTTGCATTTTAGCCAATCAGTGCTGACTCATAACTAGCGCTGTCTAGCTGTGAAAAATGGTCAAAATGCATTTAGATAAGGAGCAGGTCTTCAAGGGCTTAGAAATAAGCATATTAGCCTACCTAGGTATAGCCTTCAACAAAGAATACCAAGGGAACAAAGCCAATATGATGATAAAAGTAAATTGAAAAGTTGTTTAAAATTGCATGCCCTATCTGAATTATGAAAGTTTACTTTTGACTAGACTCTCCCTTTAACTAGTGATCTGTAAAGTGGCATAAGAACCTTTCTATTTCTCCCAATGCAACCAAGTATTCGACTGGCCTTTCTGGCTGCACTGCTGCATTTTTTACCAAATTAGAAATCATCTGAAAACAGAATTTATGCTTACCTGATAAATTACTTTCTCCAACGGTGTGTCCGGTCCACGGCGTCATCCTTACTTGTGGGAATATCTCTTCCCCAACAGGAAAAGGCAAAGAGTCCCAGCAAAAGCTGGCCATATAGTCCCTCCTAGGCTCCGCCCACCCCAGTCATTCGACCGACGGACAGGAGGAAAAAACAGGAGAAACTATAGGGTGCCGTGGTGACTGTAGTTAGAGAAAATAATTCATCAAACCTGATTAAAAAACCAGGGCGGGCCGTGGACCGGACACACCGTTGGAGAAAGTAATTTATCAGGTAAGCATAAATTCTGTTTTCTCCAACATTGGTGTGTCCGGTCCACGGCGTCATCCTTACTTGTGGGAACCAATACCAAAGCTTTAGGACACGGATGAAGGGAGGGAGCAAATCAGGTTACCTAAACAGAAGGCACCACGGCTTGCAAAACCTTTCTCCCAAAAATAGCCTCCGAAGAAGCAAAAGTATCAAATTTGTAAAATTTGGCAAAAGTGTGCAGTGAAGACCAAGTCGCTGCCTTACATATCTGATCAACAGAAGCCTCATTCTTGAAGGCCCATGTGGAAGCCACAGCCCTAGTAGAGTGAGCTGTGATTCTTTCAGGAGGCTGCCGTCCGGCAGTCTCGTAAGCCAATCGGATGATGCTTTTAAGCCAAAAGGAAAGAGAGGTAGAAGTCGCTCTTTGACCTCTCCTTTTACCAGAATAGACGACAAACAGATAAGATGTTTGTCTGAACTCTTTTGTAGCTTCTAAATAGAATTTTAGAGCACGGACTACATCTAAATTGTGTAGCAAACGTTCCTTCTTTGAAACTGGATTCGGACACAAAGAAGGTACAACCATCTCCTGGTTAATATTTTTGTTGGAAACAACCTTTGGAAGAAAACCAGGCTTAGTACACAAAACAACCTTATCTGAATGGAACACCAGATAGGGCGGAGTACACTGCAGAGCAGATAACTCAGAAACTCTTCTAGCAGAAGAAATAGCAACCAAGAACAAAACTTTCCAAGATAACAACTTAATATCTATGGAATGTAAAGGTTCAAACGGAACCCCTTGGAGAACTAAAAGAACTAGATTTAAACTCCAGGGAGGAGTCAAAGGTCTGTAAACAGGCTTGATCCTAACCAGAGCCTGAACAAATGCTTGAACATCTGGCACAGCTGCCAGTCGTTTGTGTAGTAAGACAGATAAAGCAGAAATCTGTCCCTTTAGAGAACTCGCTGATAATCCTTTATCCAAACCTTCTTGTAGAAAGGAAAGGATCTTAGGAATTTTGATCTTATTCCATGGGAATCCCTTGGATTCACACCAGCAGATATATCTTTCCCATATTTTAGGAACGAGACTTGGGAATTATTATTTCTCCAACATTGGTGTGTCCTGGATCCGTAACAAGGAAGCTTGGCGTTCTGGCGAGATGCCATGAGATCCAGATCCGGTTTGCCCCAACGACGAATCAGTTGAGCAAATACCTCCGGGTGAAGTTCCCACTCCCCCGGATGAAAAGTCTGGCGACTTAGAAAATCCGCCTCCCAGTTCTCCACGCCTGGGATGTAGATCGCTGACAGGTAGCAAGAGTGAGACTCTGCCCAGCGAATTATCTTCAAGACTTCCAACATCGCTAGGGAACTCCTGGTTCCCCCTTGATGATTGATGTAAGCCACAGTCGTGATGTTGTCCGACTGAAATCTGATGAACCTCAGTGTTGCTAACTGAGGCCAAGCTAGAAGAGCATTGAATATTGCTCTTAATTCTAGAATGTTTATCGGGAGGAGTTTCTCCTCCTGAGTCCACGATCCCTGAGCCTTCAGGGAGTTCCAGACTGCTCCCCAGCCTAGTAGGCTGGCATCTGTTGTTACAATCGTCCAATCTGCTCTGCAAAAAGTCATTCCTTTAGACAGATGAACCCGTGACAACCACCAGAGAAGAGAATCTTTGGTCTCCTGGTCCAGATTTAGCAAAGGGGACAGATCTGAGTAATCCCCGTTCCATTGACTTAGCATGCATAGTTGCAGCGGTCTGAGATGTAGGCGCGCAAATGGCACTATGTCCATTGCCGCAACCATTAAGCCGATTACTTCCATGCACTGAGCTACTGATGGGCTTGGAATGGAGTGAAGGACACGGCAAGCATTGAGAATCTTTGATAACCTGGACTCCGTCAGGTAAATTTTCATCTCTACAGAATCTATAAGAGTCCCTAGAAAAGGGACCCTTGTGAGTGGTAACAGAGAACTCTTTTCCACGTTCACTTTCCACCCATGCGACCTCAGAAATGCTAGAACTATCTCTGTATGAGACTTTGCATTTTGAAAACTTGCCGCTTGTATCAGAATGTCGTCTAGGTACGGAGCCACCGCTATGCCTCGTGGTCTTAGCATCGCCAGAAGTGAGCCTAGAACCTTTGTAAAAATTCTCGTGGCCGTAGCTAACCCAAAGGGAAGAGCTACAAACTGGTAATGCCTGTCTAGAAAAGCAAACCTTAGGTACCGATAATGATCTTTGTGAATCGGTATGTGAAGGTAGGCATCCTTTAAGTCCACTGTGGTCATATATTGACCCTCTTGGATCATGGGTAGGATGGTCCGAATGGTTTCCATCTTGAACGATGGAACCCTTAGGAACTTGTTTAAGATTTTTAAGTCTAAGATTGGTCTGAAGGTTCCCTCTTTTTTGGGAACCACAAACAGATTTGAATAAAACCCTTGCCCCTGTTCCGTTCGCGGAACTGGGTGGATCACTCCCATCACTAAGAGGTCTTGTACACATTGTAGAAATGCCTCTTTCTTTACTAGGTTTGTTGATAACCTTGACAGATGAAACCTCCCTTGTGGAGGAGAAGTTTTGAAATCCAGAAGGTATCCCTGAGATATAATCTCCAACGTCCAGGGATCCTGTACATCTCTTGCCCAAGCCTGGGCGAAGAGAGAAAGTCTGCCCCCCACTAGATCAGTCTCCGGAAAGGGGGCCCCGTCTTCATGCTGTCTTAGGGGCGGAAGTAGGCTTTCTGGCCTGCTTGCCCTTGTTCCATGACTGGTTGCCTTTCCAACCCTGTCTGTAACGAGCAGTAGTTCCTTCCTGTTTTGGAGCGGAGGAAGTTGATGCTGCTCCTGCCTTGAGATTACGAAAGGCACGAAAATTAGACTGTTTGGCCTTTGATTTGGCCCTGTCCTGAGGAAGGGTGTGGCTCTTACCTCCAGTAATGTCAGCAATAATTTCCTTCAAGCCGGGCCCGAATAAGGTCTGCCCTTTGAAAGGAATGTTCAGTAGTTTAGACTTAGAAGTTACATCTGCTGACCAGGATTTAAGCCATAGCGCTCTGCGCGCCTGTATGGCGAATCCGGAATTCTTAGCCGTAAGTTTGGTTAAATGCACTACGGCATCCGAAACAAACGCATTAGCCAGCTTAAGGGTTCTAATCTTGCTCAAAGACTCATCCAATGGCGCTGTGTGAATCGCCTCTTCCAGAGACTCAAACCAGAATGCCGCTGCAGCAGTGACAGGTGCAATGCATGCAAGAGGCTGTAATATAAAACCTTGTTGAACAAACATTTTCTTAAGGTAACCCTCTAATTTTTTATCCAATGGATCTGAGAAAGCACAGCTATCCTCCACCGGGATAGTGGTACGCTTGGCTGAAGTAGAAACTGCTCCCTCCACCTTAGAGACCGTCTGCCATAAGTCTCGTGTGGTGGCGTCTATAGGGAACATTTTTCTAAATATCGGAGGAGGGGAAAAAGGCACACCGGGTCTATCCCACTCCTTGCTAATAATCTCTGTAAGCCTCTTTGGTATAGGAAAAACGTCAGTACACACCGGTACCGCATAGTATTTATCCAGCCTACATAATTTCTCTGGGATTGCCACCGTGTCACAATCATTCAGAGCCGCTAACACCTCCCCTAGCAACACGCGGAGGTTCTCAAGCTTAAATTTAAAATTTGAAATTTCTGAATCCGGTCTCCCGGAATCAGAACCGTCACTCACAGAATGAAGCTCTCCGTCCTCATGTTCTGCAAATTGTGACGCAGTATCAGACATGGCTCTCGTGTCATCGGCGCGCTCTGTCCTTAACCCAGAGCTGTCGCGCTTGCCTCTTAACTCGGGCATATTGTATAATACTTCTTTCATAACATTAGCCATATCATGTAAAGTGATTTGTAAGTGCCTTGATGTACTTGGCGCCTCAATCTCACGCACCTCCCGAGCGGGAGACGAAGGTACTGACACGTGAGGAGAGTTAGACGGCATAACTTCCCCCTCATTGTCTGGTGATAATTTCTTTATCGGTACAGATTGACTTTTATTCAAAGTAATATCAATACAATTGGTACACATATTTCTATTGGGCTCCACATCGGCTTTTAAACATAATGAACAAGCAGATTCCTCTGTATCAGACATGTTTAAACAGACTAGCAATGAAGCTAGCAAGCTTGGAAATTACTTTCAATAAGTTTACAAGCACTATAAAAAACGCTGCAGCGCTTTTAAAAAACACAGTTGAATAACAAAGAACTAATTCAGTTATAGTCAACAATTCTTTAAATGTATTAATTAGCAGAGGATTGCACCCATTAGCAAAAGGATGATTAACCCCTCAGTACCCAAAAAACGGATATCAAATTAAGATTTAACGCTTTTATCACAGTCAAACACACTGTCACAGGTCTGCTGTGACTGATTACCTCCCTCAAAAACGAATTTTGAATACCCCTGAGCTCTCTAGAGACGTCCTGGATCAAGGAGGAAGAAGCAGGAAGACTGTGCTAGAATTTTAACTGCGCAACAAGGCGCTAAAAAAGGCCCCTCCCACTCATTTACAACAGTGGGAGACCTGATATAACGGTTTCTATGCAGAAATATACGTTAGCCATGTGGAAAAAAATCATGCCCAAAAGGATTTATCACCAAAGTACCTCACAAAACGAATAACATGCCAGTAAACGTTTTAAAAACAAACTTTTTTTTTTTTTTTTTTTTGTCATGCAAAGTTATCACTAAGCCTGCTACCAGTCGCTTCTACTGCAGATAAGGCTTAAGCATTATTTCAGTATTAACAGTATTTTCTCAGTCAAATTCTAGTCCCTAGAAAATAACTCTACTGTGCATACATTTATCAGCCTGATACCAGTCACTACTACTGCATTTAAGGCTGTACTTACATCATACGGGTAACAGCAGTGTTTTCTTAGTCAATTCGATTCCCAGAAAATATTGTACTGCACATACCTCATTTGCGGGGGACCCCGCATGCTATTCCCATTTTCTGAAGTTACCCCACTCCTCAGAATGTCGAGAACAGCCAGTGGATCTTAGTTACGCCTGCTAAGATCATAGAAAATGCAGGCAGTTTCTTCTTCCAAATACTGCTTGAGATAGAAAAACAGCACACTCCGGTGCCATTTAAAATAACAAACTTTTGATTGAAGAATAATTAAGTAAAAACTCCAACTCCTCTCGCGACCTCCTTCTTTGTTGAGGGTTGCAAGAGAATGACTGGATATGACATATGAGGGGAGGAGCTATATAGCAGCTCTGCTTGAGTGATCCTCTTGCAACTTCCTGTTGGGAAGGAGAATATATCCCATAAGTAATGGATGACCCGTGGACTGAACACACTTAACAAGAGAAAGATAGATAATCCCTTTATTACCCATTCCCCAGTTTTGCATAACCAACACTGTTATATTAATATACTTTTTACCTCTGTGATTACCTTGTATCTAGGAACCTTCTTCCAGCCCCCTGATCACATGACTGTGACTGTTTATTATCTATTGTCTTAAATTTAACATTGTTTTGTGCTAAATCTTAAATAACCCCCTGTGCCTGAACACGGTGTTATCTATATGGCCCACGTGTACTTTCTGTCTCTTTGTGTTGAAAAGAGATTTAAAAAGCATGTGATAAGAGGCAGCCCTCAAAGGCTTAGAAATTAGCATCTGAGCCTACCTATGTTTAGTTTAAACTAAGAATACCAAGAGAAAAAAGCAAATTTGATAATAAAAGTAAATTGGAAAGTTGATTAAAATTAAAAGTCCTATCTGAATAATGAAAGTTTAATTTATACTAGACTGTCCCTTTAACTGGTCTCAGCAGAGGCGATAAGATAATGCAAACGGTGTCTTATAGATATGTAGGTAATTGGTAAGTGCATCTGCAAGTCCTTTTACAAAACTTCTAACAGAGTCAGACACAATAAGGGCTGAAGTTGCTCATGGTATCAATGTATAATATTGCCTACATACACATCTTGCTTATTTCTCTTTCATGATTCAGACAGAACAAGCCATTTTAAACAACTTTTAATTTACTTATATTATCAAATTTGCCTCATTCTCTTGGTATCCTTTGTTGAATTAGAAGTACTGTACTGCTGGGAGCTAGCTGAACACATTGGGTCAGCCAATAACAAGAGGCATATATGTGGAGCAACCAATCAGCAGCTAGCTCCCAGTGGGTAATTGCTGCTCCTGAGCCTACCTAGGTATGTTTTTCAACAAAAGATGCCAAGAGAAAAAAGTACAGTGGATGACAAAAATTAACTGGTAAGTTGTTTTAAATTGCAAACTATCTGAAATGTGAAAAAAAATTGAGTTTCATATCTCTTTAATCTTTCTATAGTCCTTGAAATGACAAAATAAACCAGAAATAATTAGAAAAAGCAAACATGTAAACTAATTTAACCATCAACAAACAGATTTTACCAGTAATTTTTATTCAGTTGTCAAATATCAGAAATAAAGGCAAGCGAATATCTGTAATGGGCGCAAGAGTAAGGCACACGGGCGCAAGAGTAAGGCACACGGGCGCAAGAGTAAGGCACACGGGCGCAAGAGTAAGGCACACGGGCGCAAGAGTAAGGCACACGGGCGCAAGAGTAAGGCACACGGGCGCAAGAGTAAGGCAACGGGGGCAAGAGTAAGGCAACGGGGGCAAGAGTAAGGCAACGGGCGCAAGAGTAAGGCAACGGGCGCAAGAGTAAGGCAACGGGCGCAAGAGTAAGGCAACGGGCGCAGGAGTAAGGCAAAGGGTGCAGGAGTAAGGTAAAGGGCGCAGGAGTAAGGTAAAGGGTGCATGAGTAAGGTAATGGGTGCAGGAGTAAGGTAATGAGTGCAGGAGTAAGGTAATGGGCGCAGGAGTAAGGTAAAGGGCGCAGGCGTAAGGTAAAGGGCGCAGGAGTAAGGTAAAGGGCGCAGGAGTAATGTAAAGGATGCAGGAGAATGTGTATCTCAGCAGTTGCTCAGATCTTTAGTGTTCAGGGACGGACGGAACTATTGTCTGGATCTAGTATTTAGGGATAAACTGAATTACTTCAAGTGGTGTCTAAGCTACACTGTGAAATAAAAAATATGCCTTTTTATATAAATCTCCTCCCTCTGACTGGCCGAGAAAGTTTAATATCAACAGTTAAACCCTCCAGTGACACATTCATTTGAATTTCCACTTTCAAATTGCTGGCAGCGCAAAAAGTCCCCAAAAATGGCAAGGTAGTGAATTCGGAACCTGTTCCTGCTGGGATCGACACAGTTCCCAGGCCAGCTGCTCGCTGGTTTCCTTGGAACACGCAAGATGCCTCAACAGCTGCTCGGGGGGACCTGGGAGATATCTGTTTTAATTAAGAACTTGCTATTAAAAATCATTAATTAAAACATGCAAGAAATATTCCCATAGAACGTGTGTGCTCTGATGGCTGCAGTCCAGTTCTGCTGTAAAGATGACTTACTGCACAGGACCGATGAAACTGATAAGGACAGACATTCTCTCTACCTGCGCACTGAGCTGCTCACTTCTGCCTGATCATCACAGGCTTTTAAAATGCAACTTGCACAGTCACTCAGCACAACCTACACTACAGTCTTTAATGATCAGTTTATATATTTAAAAAAAACACAAGGTTGGTCTGTTGATGACATTTCACAATCCATTCAGCCTGCTAACTGGAGAGCTCAAGAGAAAGGGCTCCAGAAATATAATTCTCTTTAGGAGAGAGCTCAGGACTGTAAGCATTTTCCATCACTGTGTGACAGGCATATTCTTACTTGTATGGGGCCAAGAGAATGAGCACAGAGTGCACACCTATAACGTGCATAGCAACAGCATCCGAGAGTGCACCAAATGTATCTAACAGCGCACTCCTGAGAAGCTGCACTCATGTACATAATATAAGCTGTGTACCCAACAAAGTGACACCAACCACAACTTAAAGAGTGCAATGCACCCACAACTGCAAAGGTGGCATCTCACAGTGATCATAGCCAAGTGTGTAAGCAAGAGATACTTTCACATGTTTTAGTCTTTTAATAAAGAATCATACAACTAAATATATAAGGAAAACTAAAAGGGACAGAAAAGTAAAAATTAAACTTGTCCGATTCAGATAGAACATGTAATTTTAAATTCACTTCAAATGTGCTTCATTATCTTGGTATCCCTTTTTAAAAAATAATACACACATACCCTACACTAGTGTGAGCTAGCTGCTGATTGGCGCCTGCACACATTTGTCTCTAGTGATTGGCTAACCAGATGTTTTTACCTAGCTGCCAGTAGTGCAATGTTGCTCTTTCAGCAAAGGATAACAAGATAATGAGACAAAATTAATAAAAACTTAAATTATGCTTACCTGATAATTTTCTTTTCTTCAGATGGAGAGTCCACAGCTGCATTCATTACTTTTGGGAAATAAGAACCTGGCCACCAAGAGGAGGCAAAGACACCCCAGTCAAAGGCTTACATACTCCTCCCACTTCCCTCATCCCCCAGTCATTCTGCCGAGGAACAAGGAACAGTAGAAGAAATACCAGGGTGAAAAGGTGCCAGAAGAATAAAAAAATAAGACGCCCCACAGAAAAAATACGGGTGGGGAGCTGTGGACTCTTTCCATCTGAAGAAAAGAAAATTATCAGGTAAGCATAATTTAAGTTTTTCTTCATAAATGGAAAGAGTTAACAGCTGCATTCATTACTTTTGGGAAAACAATGCCCAAGCTATAGAGGACACTGAATGCAAAAACGGTAGGGTACAATAGGCGGCCAATTCGGAGGGCACCAGGCCTGAAAAAACCCACAACCCAACCAAACCCGCTTCGTTGGAGCGGGGCAAAAAAACTAGAGGGAAAAAGGCCCCAAGGACACTGACCCGCAGTTAGTCCGATAGCCTAACTAGAGACCGCAAGCAGACTCACTGAGCCAACACTCCTCCAGGAGAACCTTCGCCCAGCAGTTGGTCTCCACACAACCCTTACTAGTACAGTACCAAAAACCCCAAAAGGGAGAGAACAAGGGTAAGCCAAAGGGATACACAAAAGGTACAGCAAATCCAAAAAGGAAAAACGCCTTCAAAGGAAGGCCAAGTCCACAGAGACCCGAATGGATCCCAAGAACAAGGGGAGACGATACCCAACACAGAAGGAGCAACCGGGCATCATCAAGGGAAAGAAACATCTACCAAACATCGTGCAACAACACCGAAAAGGATAGCTGAAGACAAAGTCCTCAAAACGTCAGAACTCAGAGACTGAGCAAACAGAAATTAAAAGTAGCAAACTAAGAAATAAACACTGCCATCCATAGGAAGATACGGAGAAAGCACTATCCGTAAGGAAGAAGCGGCTGAACAAAAAAGCAGATTGCCCACTCTCCAAGGCAGAGGACACACTCCAGGCAATCCAGGCCGCCAAGCCTATTAACAAATCTCAAAGGGGAAGAGACACAGAACCTCTAAAAGGAAAAAAGGTACACTGTCACCCCAATACCTGAGGATGAACCACAGAACTCAGATCCTACACCTAGCCAGACCAGCCCAAGCAAAGGTAGATCTGAAAGCAAGGAAACCTAAAGGAACCCCAAGACCAGCACCAAAAAGGGCAGAAGAATGGACACAGCCACTTCATCCTAAAAGACAATCGAGCAGGCATGATACCCAAGAAGATCTAGCAAAGCCACCCGACTCAGTCTCAATGCGGAGCCAGCAGCTCCGCAGATGGAAAGGAACAACTCAAAGAGCAGACCAATCCCTGAACCAGATAAAACATCTGTTCCAACCTCCCGAACACAGGAGAGGCCCCTAAAAGGAACTACACCTCCGTAAGGAGGATAACGAGCCCCCTGACAGGAGAGCGTAGATAAACACCTGCCCATAAGACAGGAAGTCGTAGGAAGAACCAAAAGGACACAAGGCCATGAACACAGAAGGACCCCTTAAAACACCATTGTGCTAGCACACCTACTAGATGCAAAAGTGACAGCTGAGCAACAGCAAATCTTCTGTTTGCTAGGCAGGAAAGCCCACCATCAGGTCACATTAGTTGGCTGTCCCAAGGGAACCGTATCGTCCGGCACAAGGCAAGCCCCAAGGAGCGCCGGCTCTCAGTAAATCTGGCGAAGTTGTAAAACAGAACAGCCAGAACAAGGGCTAAGCCCAAGTACCCCGGAAACTGGAACCCCCAGGCCAGTCCTAGGATCATAAGGTCCAGTAACATCCCACAGCGGGATCCACAAAGAGAAAACGCAAAGGAAAATCCTCGACAACCGGAATATCAGGACAAGAAGCCCGGGCCCCAACAATGTTTAGATTAAACATCTTCCTGGAACATAAATCCCTCGTCTGATATCAAAAACAGACCCTCGGTGTGCTACAGTACAGAGTAGCCACAGAGCATTAGTATGCTGAGCTAGCTGTCCAGCTAGCCACAAGCCCCAAAAACAAGGGGAACAGTGAGGACAAGTCACCCGAACAGAGCAACATCACATCTCCACATCACCTCCGATTCAAAGTCAGAGGACAGTAAAACATGGGTTTGGATGCCACCTGGATGGCAATACCTGAACCATATGAGTAGAAAACCACTAGGAACTCTTATATCCCAAGAATGACATGCAGAGCATTTCCAACACCGGGGAAGAACCCCTAACCAGAGCACAAAAAGACCTCACTGTCTAATGTCCCGAAAAGGAACTAACTCCCGAAGGGAATCCAAGTCCCCCGAAGGTGACCCATCCACAAAGGGAAACGGACAAAATCGAAGCGGTCTCAATGAAGAATAGAACCACTAAAGGAACAAGTCCAAAAAGGACAATTTCCGAAAGCAACACCGCCCAACTGGCGGAAGAGAGGCGCTAAACCCTCTAAATTTCCCACCACGTGGGAAGGAATACTCTAGGTTCCGATGGCATCGGAAGCAACAGACAGTGACGCAGCAAAATTCACTGACCCAGTCACCAGAGAGACGGCTATTTAGTACTGAAACAATCCCGAGAGCCGAATGGACCCGCAAGTCCTCTTGAGAATGCTCAGCTGAAACATGTAAAACAAATAACTAGAAACATAATAATGTTAAGAACACTCGGCACCCCAACCTGACCATCAAGGTATATTAGGTGCAACGTTTCTGAATAAGCCGCGAGACAGAAGATCTGAACCCAAGAAGGACCAGCCTGCAACCAGGGTCATAACTGACAAGCTGGCTAAATTCGCCCTCAGAGAGGGAGGACGGAAAACAGACAAACATGGGACTAACGTGTCCCGAACAACTACCGTAGAAGCAAACAGCGAGTATCGATCCTAGAGAAAGTTCCCGCAGGAAACAGTATGAAAATAAAAATCATACTAACCGGATAAAATAAAATGACAGGCAACCCGAGGGTTAACGCCCAAGAAGAACAGAAATGTCCGCAGGGCCAGCCTAACAGAAACCCAGTTCTTCCAACAAAACTGGGAAGGATCTCGATAACAAGACTTAAAGGAGATTACTTCATCCCCCATGTCTAACGAGGTGAGCCATTCGAAGGAGGAGACTGATGAGTCCCATAACCGAGAAGCATAGGGTCCCCAAACAGCTCAAAAATGTGTCGGAGAACACAAAGGCAAGCCAGCCTGTAACGAAAGGCACAACACTCAGGAACAGTTACACCCGCAGGGAACTGCACATGCCCTCCTGTGGACGAGAGACCTGGGGCATGTGGACTCTTTCCATCTGAAGAAAAAAAAATTATCAGGTAAGCATAATTTAAGATTTTCTTTATAAATGGAAAGAGTCCACAGCTGCATTCATTACTTTTGGGAAAACAATACCCAAGATATAGAGGACACTGAATGCAAAAACGGGAGGGTACAATAGGCGGCCCATTCTGAGGGCACCAGAAAAAAACACAACCCAACCAAGCCCCGCTTCGTCGGAGCGGGGCAAAAAAACTAGAAGGAAAAAGGCCCCAAGGACACTGACCCACAGATAGTCCGAAAGCCTAACTAGAGACCGCAAGCAGACTCACTGAGCCAACACTCCTCCAGGAGAACCTTTTGTTACCTTCGTAACGAAAGGCACAACACTCAGGAACAGTTACACCTGCAGGGAACTGCACATGCCCTCCTGTGGCCTAGAGACCTGGGACAATCGGGCACAAATACAATCGCAAATAAAGATCTGGACTTTGTAGACAGGCAAGCACCAAAAGCATGTAAAAGCAAAAACGTGCCACAACCTCCAGAGGGGTAACAATCTACCCTCCGAGAAGGAAAAAACCTAACCTGGGTTACCCGCATGTGTAGTAGTAGGGAACTTGCCTCCCAGAGGACAGGACCCCCGAGGCTGACGGCTCAGCAGTCCCTTGAATCCCCGAGCCAGAGGAACAAGGTACTTTAGAACGGCCTAAAGAACATAACTGACTAACCTGAGTCAATGGGGCCAATTCACATTCGTCACAGGATGAAGAATCTGAATCAGAAAGTTGAACAATCTCAACATAAGCATCCTCCATAACTGGATAAAGGATATAAAAAATGGACTAATATAAAACAATTTAAACGGCACCTGACACCCACAATGGCTGGGGCACTCACCACCTCCTATAAACCAGACACCAGCGAACTAGATTTCTCCGTCGCCACACAGTCAGGAATATGGAAATGGGAGACCAGAACGTAAACACGCCTGGTCACAAGTTGAACCGTACAGTCCAAAAAAAGTGTGCCCGACCGTAAGGTCTTGTCACTTTGAAAGGCTGTTATGTTTCAGAAGCCACAGACCCAATTAACACTACACATAAGCAGATTGAATCACATAACAAACATGATTAACCCCCCCCCGTTCAATAATCCCCCTCAGAAGATATTAACCCTTGATTCCAAAATACTAAAGGAGTCCCACTCACTGAGACCCTGTATTTTTTCATGTGAGTTCGCAGGAACAAATGAGTTAAAGTACAATCATGAAGAAGTAAAATTAAACGATCTTACCGGAATCTACGCCATGGAACAGGAACACGGCCCTTCAAGTGTGACGGAGAGTAGCCTCTCCTCCGCCATGGACTTGAGAGAAGAAAGCAGACAGCGAAGCGAAGTTCGACAATGCCGATTGCTCGTGGAGTTGTTAAAATAAGTCGGGAAAGTTTCGCAGAAAGACTCTTCCTGCATCTCCGGACTCTAACTTTCATCCAAGCCCTCACTGAGAGACTGACAGGATTACTTATAACTCCCGTCCCATGTCAAAGAGCACTACCCTCCATAAGAGACGAAAACAAACTTCTGACACTTCTCTGCCAACCTCCTGGGACGAAAGGCAAAGAATGACTGGGGGATGAGGGAAGTGGGAGGAGTATTTAAAGGGACAGTATACTGTAAAATAGTTTTTCCCTTAATGTGTTTACAATTGCTTTTTTTTACCAACTGCAGAGTAAAATATGTATGAAAATTAGCTTTTTAAGGTTTATTTCTGTATATTAAAGCTCTGATTTTGTGTTTTGAAGCCACAGCCAAATAAAATAGGTTGAGCTTGTAGGTATAATCAGATCTCATTATTGTATCACATTGTGCACATATACCTGCTTCTTTATCTTATATCTGTCCTTAAAACAATCACCAATACTTTGAGAGAACAATGGAAAATCAACATTTTATTACCTTATCTCTGCTTTATCACACTGTGAGTGTAATCTCTTCTGCTGGCTGTGTTTACAAAGCTTATCTATAGCTGGTACGCGCGGCCACAAACTTTCAGAATAGGTGGGGATACCACATGGTAAATTAACAATTTCAAATGCCAATATAAGGGTAAAGGAACTACTTGTAAACAATTTAATACACTCCAGCAGGTAAAGTGGATCATTGGGAACAAATTAAAGGGGAGAACATTTTTGAGTAAACTGTCCCTTTAAGCATTTGGCTGGGGTGTCTTTGCCTCCTCCTGGTGGCCAGGTTCTTATTTCCCAAAAGTAATGAATGCAGCTGTGGACTCTTTCCATTTATGAAGAAAATAAATAAATTGGAGTGTTGTTTAAAATTGTATGTTCTATGTAATCATGAAATAAAACTTTTGGGTTTCCTGTCCCTTTAACTTTAAGCAAAGAGCATAGGAGCTGTACCCCCCCCCAAGGCAGAACATACAGTGATCTGAGATGTCATCGCAAAAAATGCAGCATGTCTGCAGAAAGAATGGGTCACATGCAGGAACTGTCAGCGATGTTTAACTTTGCAGCACTGCTCCACATTAGGCTGTTCTTTTCAAACAGGTCTCTGGCTGAATTGTATACGTTTTTATAAACACAGTGCATTCAGAGCAAAGTGCTGTTTAAAGTGAACAGTCAAATATGCAGTACAGCAGTGTATTAATTGTTGACTGGCTCTCAGGGATTTTTCCAAACCCGCCCCCCTATCCTTCCCCAGTCTGCAAAGCTGTTTTTTCTGAATGTAAGACGTTAGTATGAGCAATGCACCTTTTTTAATACTACACTTCTATGTTAAACAAAGAGAAAAGGAAACAAATTTATTCAAAGGACATTTTACAATTTTTTTTTCAATTTAATTTTCAACTACTGCACTATATTATAAAACTTTAAAAATGGCTTTATTCTTCAGTTAACCAACACATTGCAATTGTACTGGTGCTTTAGTGTAACTGGCTAATTTAAAATTGAATTTTATTTAAAAATGACCTGCAGAAACATTTTCACCAAAAAAAATCTCATAGCAGAAAGTGAAAAAAAGTTCTGCCTCTGGGGCTGTACCTTTATTCAACATATAAAACATATAGTTCTCTGGCAAAAATGTACATGATGGCATTTGTGCCAAAAATCATAGTGTCACTTCCTTCATCAAACAGTAACAAACCTGTAGCAGTGAAGTATTTCAGCATCTGGAAAAATCTCAGGTAGGGAGCTTGGGTAATACGATAAAAGCCGGTGTATTTAATAAGAAGAGGAGTTGTTTTTTTGCAAAATTATAGGTAATAAAAAGTAATCACAATGCTGCATGCTCCTAACTGTGCACATAAACTGCAATGGGTTAAACACATAGTTATAGTCTGTGCCGGAGCGGCAATTCCTTTATATAGTAATATGTGAAAAAAGTACAAAATGTTAGGGCCAGGAAGAGTTATTAAGGAGCCACAGCTCCCAGGGGATTGTTGTGCTAGAAGAGAATACAAGATAGACTGAACCAGCAATACTGTATTGCGATCAGCATTCACTGTCTGTTAAATCTTATAGTCCTCTGCAAGAAGGTGGCTGCAACAATGCAAATTGCTTTCTATGGAAACTCTCTCATAAGAGACCTGTGGTGCATTTAAACCGTTATGGCTGTTTAGAGAATATAGACCAGTGGCTATAAATGTATTAATCACCTGTCTATAACACCAGCCATACACGTATGGTCCTTCACGTCTGTACGGAACTTATTTTGTTCTGTTTATTGCACATCTAAAAATATTTAAGTAAACAATTAAAATAATGTGAGAAACTCATGTTGTAACTAAATTTCATATGTTCCTTCCTCTTACAAGTGTAGCACAATATTATAATGTGGCAAACTGCCCAGTTCTGCAATAAGGCTAAAGGTTTTGCATGGTCTAGTGGTAGCAATAACCTTTTTGCCAGTTATCCTACAGTGGCACACAGGTTTTGTCAGGAGATACACAAGGACTAGATTACTATGAATATACAGTCAGGCAGAAATGCATCAACCAAATGTGTGTTTTGCAATTTTCCTATTATGGCACTGCACTAATTTTAGCAACACAGTTCATTATTTCTTAAGACCTCAACATGTCATAAAAACAGGGAAATTGAAATTAACCTGTTATAAATGAAAGCTAAAGACAAAAGAATAGCGTGAGTAAAGCTGTCTGTTACTCAACAGATTAATATGACGTTCCTAATAATTGTTTTGACAGCAAAATGGGAATAAAATGGAGGTATCGCTCCGACAGCTGTCTGGACCAATCAAAGCATTCCATGTAATTGTATAGTACTGTCCTGTGAAATCAGAAGGTGTCAGAGCAATAAAAACTACCTCTCAAGAGCTGTATATGTTTGTAATTCATATCACGTTTATCCACTCTGGAACACTGCATCTCCGCTAAATATTTCTAACTCATTATACAATTAGAATGTGACGCTGCAAACTGTATGCAACTGACACAGAATGAGCAACCCAAATAGAAGCCTTGGCGCTCTCACACGGCCAGCATTACCATTTTTAACTCTAATCGTGCAAGGATATCCTTATTTGGGATAACTCCAATATTTTCTAATATATGTTTAAAGAAAAAAACTTCAGTAATTTTTGAATGGAAAAATAGTGATGTCAAGTTAAAAAGTGATAAAATATAGAACTACACAGACACTACAACGTGTCCTATCATGGTACAGGAAATGTGCAAGCTTACAGATCGGTTATTACTAGTTTCTGTGTGCATATAGCTTATTGACTATTACGTAGTGTTTCTAACTATGCTTATTGGGCACATCTTGGAAAGCTTGTACAACACAATCACATATTGCAGTGTTTGCTAGGCGAGGACACTGTGTATGTTCTCTATCTATACAAACGCACAATCTGCAATTTGTTGATGGGGAAAAAAAGTAAACTATGCTTACCTTATTTTCTTTTCTTACGATGGAAAGAGTCCACAGCTGCATTCATTACTTTTGGGAAATAAGAATCTGGCCACCAGGAGGAGGCAAAGACACCCCAGCCAAATGCTTCAATACTACCAACAAAAAAAAACGCTTCGTCCGAAGCAGAGAAAACAAAAAGGGAAAAGGCCCCAAGGACACTGACCAGCAGATAGCCCAGAAGCCTGGCTAGAGACCACAACATCAGACACAACTGAGCCAACAGTGCTCCGGAGACACTGTCGCCCAACAGTCGGTTCCCCACCACACACCCTTTACTAGCGAAGGGAACCCCTGCCAAAACTCCCAAAGGAATAAGGCAAGGAAGAACCAAATGGAAACCGAAAGGTTACCACAAACTACATAAAAGGAAAAAACCCCCATCAAACAAAGCTCGCAAGACCTAAATGGGTCCTGACAACAAAGGAAGGCAACGCCCAATCCAAATAGAAACCACAAGTTTCAGAACTGGTAGCAGAACAGAGAAAAAGTTCTCTCAACCTCCTGCAAGGATTGGAACATCTAGCTAGCACTCGATTAAGGCGCAAACAGCCGTAGCTGGTTTCAAAGAGCAACCCTTCACTTGTCAGGCAGCAAGTCAACCAACGCCTAGGAGCAACTGAAAATGGAGAACAGCATCCGAACTCAGAACCCTGAGGAATTCAGGCAAAATTACATGTAGCAGACCCAGACCAAGGTAAACACCTGAGTCAAGAACGCGCAGCCATCCTCAGAATGACACAGAAGAAATACTTGCTAGAAGCGGCTACCAAAATGTAGAGTGCTAAACCTCCATTACAGAAGGCACACTCTAGGCAACCGAAACCGCCAGACCTACACATAGGTCACAAAATAAAAGGAGAGCCCAGAACCTCAACGAGGACCAATGCGCCCCCAAGATCCGAGAGAACAACGGATCTCAGGACCTACCTCCAGACAGGTCAGCCCAAGCATCGGCAGGTCTTAAACCAGGGGACCAGAAACACCCCAGGCTCAAACAACAAATAGAAAAAATGGCACAGCCATTACAATAGTGCTCAGGTGCCAACCTGAAATAAAACATGGAGACCGCCAACAAGGCAGTAGACTTAGAGAACTAGCTAAAGGCTCAACAGACTCAAGGCGTAGCCAGCAACTCTCCAAATGGACAGAACAACCCAGAGACCGTACCTCTTAAAGCCAGGAGAAGTCCTAAGAAAAGGGACCACACTTCTGAAAGGATATAAGCCTCCCCCCCAGACAAAAGGGTCCGGAAGGACAGAGCACCTGCCCCCAGGACACAGCCATAGGCTAAACCTAGAGAACAATTCTCCAACGCCCTGACCTGGAAGGACTCCCTTGAAGAATTTTAGTGGCTAGCACACAGATCAAGGTGCCATAGCTGCAGTGGTTCCACAGTAAACCCTTTTGCTTGCAGAGCAGCAAAGCCATCACACTCTTTTAGCAAGCCGACCAAGGGAAAACGACCAAGGCGAAAGGCAAGCCCAAGGGGCATCGGCACCCAGAAAAACCTGGTCAACTGAACCAGTTCAACTAGCCCAACCAAAGGACACTGCCCAAGTTTCATGGAACTAGGGAATCCCGAACCAGCTCTAGATCCTAATAGTCCGGTACAACCCGCAAAGGGATCCACAAAGGAAACGCTGAGAAAAACCTCAGCCACCAGAAAAGAACCAGAGCGAGGAGAAGTCCGAGCCCCCAAATAAATAAGAACCCGGAAACTGAAATCTCCCATCTGATATAAAACCAGACCCCCGGGAGATACCATACAATGGCCAAAGTAAAATGGACAACGAGAAAAACTTGTAAAACCCGATCAGAGACAAGACCACAAAACTGGTTACATAAGAAAGGCAACTTCAAATGTGGGAAACGAAACTGCCACGTGTGTGCCAATTTGTCGCCAGGCAGTCATTTCAGAAGTAGTATAACTAAACAGCAGTTTGAGATAGATTTTTATGCAAACTGTGGTACCATATTTGTTATTTACCTTCTTACTTATAATTTATGCCAATGCCAATATACTGGTCAAACATCCAGAGAAATCAGAAAAAAGTTTGGGGAACATAATAGACACGTCAAAAATTATAATAAGGACTCTGCTGTGGCTTATTTTAATGGGTATCATTTTACTAATAAAGAAGATATGACAATTAAAATTATTGATCAAGCTACTCTACCAATAAGAGGAGGGAATAAGTATAAGATCTTAGAGAAAAAGGAATTATATTGGATGTTGAAATTAAAAAATAGACTTCCTACGGGCACGAATAAGGAGTGTGACATCAATTATTTTATTGATTAATCATATTGCATGCCTGTATTCCCATGATTACTATTTATGTGTAGCTCCATTTGTCCTAAATTATGTACCCCTAGCCTAGGAGATAGGGTATATGTAATGTCCCTCTAGAGTACTAATATAATAATCCCTTATAGAATATTCTGTATATAACAATTTATTTATATTATTTTTTATTATTATTCGTTTTTGGGGTATTTTTGCTGTATTTATTTGTAGTCTCTTTTCCAAAATCTCTGTGTGTGTGTATTTGAGTATATGTGTGATCATATGCACGTTTTTGTATGTATATACATATATACTACTTGTTCACTATGTGATATATGTATATATTGGATCTGTTTTCCTATGCACCTATTTGCCCATCTTTGTGGGCTTGACCTGTTTGCTAATTTATGATACATAATTCACTTGTATTGGCTGTTTTTTAGCCTATTATCTGCAGGTTGTGCCTATAAAAGAAGGCTCATTATGTGTAATAGCCATGTCTATGAATAAGCGCCACTAGGGGGCACGAAATGCATCTGACTCTATACCTGTTGATTGTCGGCTTATACTTGGCTTCACAAGAGCGCTCAGTTGATGCGGTTTTTATTTGCTTTTTTGTATTAATAAAGTTTAAAATTTTTACTATACACCAACTCCAGTAGTGCCTGTCTGTTTTCCCTTGTTCTTCGATACTTAGTGGCTTGATTCAGCCACTGCTACGGCACTCTGTGATCATAGGAGGTGCTTGGATAACCTTGCTATGGGTCATTTCCGTTATTAAGGAGAAGAGGATCGGAAGTTGCCAGGACCTGTGTGTTTTGTTTAGAGACAAGACCACCCCTTGCCAGAGTCCAACGCTCCAAGGAGCTAAGGAAGCAAAGACCGAAACAAGGTCACTAGAGCACTAGGCGCAATAGCCACACTACGACCAAGAACAAGGGATACCTCGAGGACAAAGTCACTCGAACAAATGCTATTCTCCACATCACCCCCAAAAAATCAGAGGATAAGATGAAGGATGCGGAGCATCCCCCAGCCCTGGGGAAGAACCCTAAACAGAGCTCAAGGAGACCCCACAGCCCATGTCCCTACAAAGAAACCAACTCCCAAAGGGAACCAGGTCCCCCGAAGGAACCCAAGGAACGGACAAGCCCGAAAGGTCTCAAGAAGAGAACCACAGCAGTAACAAGTCCAAGGAAAATTCCAGAGCCTCAAAAGGCCCAACCGCTCAAAACAGCGGTAAGGAGGCGCTAATCCCCCAATCCTCCCAAGAGAGGAAAGAAACTCTAGGCCCAGAGGAAATCAGAGCCAAGAGAGTGACGCAGTGGCATTCCACTGACCCGGTCACCAGATTGAATGCTGAATAAACGACTGACACAAGACTCCCAGCTATACGGATCCTTCTAGAGTGTTTAGCTGAACTTGTAAAGAAAAACAAGAAAACACACAAACAATAATGTGAGCACTCAACGCCCAACCGGACCAGCCAGGCAGAACAGACGCTACGTGTCTAAACAAGCCACCCTGTAAGGAGGGATAAACAATCTGGGTTACCCGAATGTGTAGTTGTAGGGAACTCGCCACTTGGAGGACAGAACCCACAGAGCTGGATGGCTCAGCAGATCCCCGAGTCCCTGAGCCCGAGGAACAGGGCGCTCTAATACGGCATATCGAACATAACTGATGATTGACCTGTGTCAACGGGGCCAATTCCCATTCTTCACAAGTCGAAGAATCTGAAATTTGAACAGTCTCAGCATCAGAATCCTCCATAACTAGATAGAGAAAATAATATATGGACAAATAAAAAAAAATTAAACGGCACCTGACACCCACAATGGCTGGGGCACTTACCACCTCCTAGAACCAGACACAAGTAGACTCTAATTTTTCAGTCGTCACACGGTCAGGAATGCGTAAATGGAAGATCAGAACGTAAACACATCCAGTCACAAGGTGAACCGTACAGTCCCAAAAAAAGAACGCCCAACCATAAGGTCGCGTTCTAAGTTCTAAGCCAAGAGCCCAGTTTACACTACACAGAAGCAGATTGAATCACATAAACATGATTTAAAAAAACTCTGTTCAATAATCCCCCTCGGGACACATTAACCCTTGATTCCAAGATACAAAAGGAGCCTCACTGAGGCCCTATAAATATACTTAAGTCCCGCAAGAGAATTCCTTATGGGAAAACAAATACGTTACAGTACATTCTGATGAAGTAAAATGAAACAATCTTGCCGGAATCTACGCCATGGAACAGGAACACAGCTCTTTAAGTGTGACGAATAGTAGCAGCGCCTCCGCCATGGTCTTGAGAGAAGAAAGCAGGCAGCGAAGTTCGACAACGCTGATTGCTTGTGAAGCTGTTACTCTAACTTTCATCCAGGTCCTCACTGAGGGACTGATAGGATTACCTAAAACTCCTGTCCCACAGAGTACTACCCTCCATAAGAGACGAAAACAAACTTCTGACACTTCTCTGGGGGATGAGGGTAGTGAGAGGAGTATTTAAGCCTTTGGCTGGGGTGTCTTTGCCTCCTCCTGGTGGCCAGGTTCTTATTTACCAAAAGTAATGAATGCAGCTGTGGACTCTTTCCATTTAGGAAGAAAACAGTGAAATACTGGGATGCAGCATATTGCACAGCCCTGTAGCTCTCTCTCTAGTAAAAATGCAATGAAATTGTCTCTGAATTAATAACTTGCATTATATAACAGCTAAAAACATCTTGGGTTTTGATGCTGTTAATTAGTTGTCACAAGTACAAGGGAGTAAAACTAAGCTATTTTTGGATAACCCATTTGGATAACATAAAATAAACACCAATTGCAACAATTTCTCAAGTTTAATTTTTTTAATTATTAAAATGAGACTGAAACAACCAAGGCCTAAACAGTGAAGCATCTAAACACACTAAAAAAGGTCTTAGAGAACCATAAATGCCAACACTTGGCAAGAGAATACAATTATGGACATAACTCTGTGGTCCCAGGCAATCTACACTATATCAAAGAAGAGCAGTTTGGCAGGAATGGGGAATATTGAGTAAACACTTCCACCCATATGGGTAAGGCTGAGATGCCAGATGCATAATGCCCAGACTCTACACAGTTGCTATCCAAATAAACAAACAAGGTTAAACCCATCTGGGCTTGCCAAGATGCCCATCATTGCCTGTTCCCTCCATATGTAGGTTGCAGACCAATCCTGCAGATGACTATCAAATAGCTTGAAATACAGAATAATAAGCCGATGCTGGTGAGGAACGTAGCTAGAAATACAGAATTGTAAGCCGATGCTGGTGTGAAACGTAGCTAGAAATACAGAATAGTAAGCCAATGATGGAGTGGAACGTGGCTAGAAATACAGAATAGTAAGCCAATGATGGTGTGGAACGTGGCTAGAAATACAGAATAGTAAGCCAATGCTGGTCTGGAACGTGGCTAGAAATACAGAATAGTAAGCAAATGCTGGTGTGGAACATAGCTAGAAATACAGAATAGTAAGCCAATGCTGGTGTGAAACGTAGCTAGAAATACAGAATTGTAAGCCAATGATGGTCTGGAACATAGCTAGAAATACAGAATAGTAAGCCAATGCTGGTCTGAAACATAGCTAGAAATACAGAATAGTAAGCCAATGCTGGTCTGAAACATAGCTAGAAATACAGAATAGTAAGCCAATGCTGGTCTGGAACGTGGCTAGAAATACAGAATAGTAAGCCAATGCTGGTGTGGAACATAGCTAGAAATACAGAATTGTAAGCCGATGCTGGTGTAAAACGTAGCTAGAAATACAGAATAGTAAGCCAATGCTGGTCTGAAACATAGCTAGAAATACAGAATAGTAAGCCAATGCTGGTCTGGAACGTGGCTAGAAATACAGAATAGTAAGCCAATGCTGGTGTGGAACATAGCTAGAAATACAGAATTGTAAGCCGATGCTGGTGTGAAACGTAGCTAGAAATACAGAATAGTAAGCTGATACTGATGTAGAACGTAGCTAGAAATACAGAATAGTAAGCTGATACTGGTGTAGAACGTAGCTAGAAATACAGAATAGTAAGCTGATACTGGTGTAGAACGTAGCTAGAAATACAGAATAGTAAGCTGATACTGGTGTAGAACGTAGCTAGAAATACAGAATAGTAAGCTGATACTGGTGTGGAACGTAGCTAGAAATACAGAATAGTAAGCTGATACTGGTGTAGAACGTAGATAGAAATACAGAATAGTAAGCTGATACTGGTGTGGAACGTAGCTAGAAATACAGAATAGTAAGCTGATACTGGTGTGGAACGTAGCTAGAAATACAGAATAGTAAGCTGATACTGGTGTAGAACGTAGATAGAAATACAGAATAGTAAGCTGATAATGGTGTGGAACGTAGCTAGAAATACAGAATAGTAAGCTGATACTGGTGTAGAACGTAGATAGAAATACAGAATAGTAAGCTGATACTCGTGTGGAACGTAGCTAGAAATACAGAATAGTAAGCTAATACTGGTGTGGAACATAGCTAGAAATACAGAATAGTAAGCAGATACTGGTGTAGAACGTAGATAGAAATACAGAATAGTAAGCTGATACTGGTGTGGAACGTAGCTAGAAATACAGAATAGTAAGCTGATACTGGTGTGGAACGTAGCTAGAAATACAGAATAGTAAGCTAATACTGGTGTGGAACATAGCTAGAAATACAGAATAGTAAGCAGATACTGGTGTAGAACGTAGCTAGAAATACAGAATAGTAAGCTAATACTGGTGTAGAACGTAGATAGAAATACAGAATAGTAATACTGGTGTGGAACATAGCTAGAAATACAGAATAGTAAGCTAATACTGGTGTAGAACGTAGATAGAAATACAGAATAGTAAGCTGATACTGGTGTGGAACGTAGCTAGAAATACAGAATAGTAAGCTGATACTGGTGTGGAACGTAGCTAGAAATACAGAATAGTAAGCTAATACTGGTGTGGAACATAGCTAGAAATACAGAATAGTAAGCAGATACTGGTGTAGAACGTAGCTAGAAATACAGAATAGTAAGCTAATACTGGTGTAGAACGTAGATAGAAATACAGAATAGTAAGCTGATACTGGTGTGGAACGTAGATAGAAATACAGAATAGTAAGCTGATACTGGTGTGGAACGTAGCTAGAAATACAGAATAGTAAGCTAATACTGGTGTGGAACATAGCTAGAAATACAGAATAGTAAGCAGATACTGGTGTAGAACGTAGCTAGAAATACAGAATAGTAAGCTAATACTGGTGTGGAACATAGCTAGAAATACAGAATAGTAAGCTGATACTGGTGTAGAACGTAGATAGAAATACAGAATAGTAAGCTGATACTGGTGTGGAACGTAGCTAGAAATACAGAATAGTAAGCTGATACTGGTGTGGAACGTAGCTAGAAATACAGAATAGTAAGCAGATACTGGTGTAGAACGTAGCTAGAAATACAGAATAGTAAGCTAATACTGGTGTGGAACATAGCTAGAAATACAGAATAGTAAGCTGATACTGGTGTAGAACGTAGATAGAAATACAGAATAGTAAGCTGATACTGGTGTGGAACGTAGCTAGAAATACAGAATAGTAAGCTGATACTGGTGTGGAACGTAGCTAGAAATAAAGAATAGTAAGCAGATACTGGTGTAGAACGTAGCTAGATCTGTGTAACTCCAAGCTCAGGTACACCGATATAGCTAAAGGGAAAGGAAACACAGTTACTTGCAAAAGCACAGAACAAACATAATGGGTGAGTTTGAAAATGTTTGAAAAGCATTACCACCTCATTTGCTGCACTTGTTTTTCAATAACCAAACTACATCCACCATTTGGCTTATTTGGAGGAAACCATCAGGACTTGTTACTGGAGTAGCTGCTATTGTCATTTTGTTAGAAAATCATCACTTTGCTGTTTGGTATCTGATAATGTCTGCTAAGGGAAATTAGGGACAGTTATGAGGCCCGGGTGTAGTAAAGTCTGCAGTCTGTTCTATTGTAAAACTCTTAATTTTTAGACAAATTACAGAAAGAGTGGGGTGTATAAATGATGAAAGTAAAAAAAAACACTTGTCTTGCTACACATATTTAAACAACTTTCACTATTTTTGTATATTTAGAATAATAACTGGAAGCAACATTTCCATGCTTAATAAATATTTGACACATTTTTAGGGAAATATTTTCCTTATTTTCTGCTAATAAATATTTTTATTTTATTATACAATCTATACTTTTAAGACATGGCAAATTCATGTTAAGACCATTATGAAATTCTTGCTTTCTGATGGGGCTGTCTGCTGATCTTTATCAGCAATGTCTACTACTGTCGCTGTAAATCACGTAAAAGCATTATTCTACTGTGCGTATTTAATTAAAATGATTTTTTTTATGTTTCCAATACGAGGTCTGCCCACATCCCTTTCTAACAAATCAATACTGCGACTGGATGGTGCATACTTAATTACAATATCACTAGCACGCACAGACATGTCACATTTGTCATCGGATTTCTGCGTTCCCAGCATTTCTTTGTAGAAAGCGAAATCATTTTCTATAATGTTATTCAGAAGCTGTTGGCAGAATCTGGAGAATCTGGGAAACAATACAGATTACATCCAAGAAAGATAAACTCACCAATATTGGGATGTTTTAGAAGACGACAAATCCGAGCTTCACGCTCCAACTTCTGGTGGTCTGCAAAGAAAAGAAAAATAAAGTTATTTATACTAAAAAATATAACAGCTGTAAAAGATGTTAAAGTGAAATTAATAATTAATGCCATAATCAATAAGGATCACAAAATCATATACACCGTTTCAGAATAACAACCTTTTTTTCAAGTCATGTGACTGCTATTGAAAAGCATTGAGAAGCAGTGCATTGATTAAAATAGCCAGTAGGTGGAGCTGTCCGCTTGTGTTGCAGCAAAGATATGCAAGCTAAGCAAGCTTAAAGGGACAGTCTAGGCCAAAATAAACTTTCATGATTCAGATGGAGCATGCCATTTTAAACAATTTTCCAATTTACTTTTATCACCAATTTTGCTTTGTTCTCTTGGTATTCTTAGTTGAAAGCTTAACCTAGGAGGTTCATATGCATCTTTAAGATTGCATTTTAACAGTTTTTCACCACTAGAGGGTGTTAGTTAACATATTTCATATAGATAACACTGTGCTTGTGCACGAGAAGTTATCTGGGAGCAGGCACTGATTGGCTAGACTGCAAGTCTGTCAAAAGAACTGAAAAAGGGGCAGTTTGCAGAGGCTTAGATACAAGATAATCACAGAGGTTAAAAGTATATTATCATAACTGTGTTAGTTATGCAAAACTGGGAAATGGGTAATAAAGGGATTATCTATCTTTTAAAACAATAAAAATTCTGGTGTAGACTGTCCCTTTAAATTAAACAGTTTAACCAGACCTGAGCTATCGAGCAGCTTGCAAAGGAACAAGATCTTCCTGTCTATAAATCAGTCCAGATTGGAATGCATAGAAAGAACTGTTTGCAGAAAAATGCAAGTAAAGTCTGTGTTGTGTGATTATTTTATTAGGTTTATAATGCTGTTTAGCAAATGTTTTTGTTCATTTAACTTAGTTTAATTATATATTCTGTGTTGTGTGATTATTTTATTAGGTTTATAATGCTGTTTAGCATTACAAGTCTTCATTTCAAAGCTTTAAAAATAATGTATTAGGTGTTACTTATGACAATTTTGAGAGGGGCCTGGAACCTAACTCCCTCACTTCCCATTGACTTACATTATAAACTGGGTTTCAATTTACAACAGTTTTGATTAACAACCATTCCTTCTGGAACCTAACCCCGGCGTAAACTGAGGGCTAACTGTATATAGTAGATTCCCCAACTGTCCCTATTTTAGAGGGACAGTCCCTAATTCTGAGCCCTGTCTCTCTAGACAGCCATATGTCTAAATTTTCAGAATTTCCCATAGTCCCACCCACTATCCACATGTGACCCTGCGCCTCTGGCAAAGCCCCACCCACAAAACAGTGACACCCCCCCCGATCCCAAATGCCCTAACAAATGTTGGGTTTTAAGATATAGAAACAACACAACAGTTGTAACAAGAGAGGGACGAATTTAGAATTCCTCCACTGGCACAATAATACACTGCTATCATGCTCCAGAGCCTACCTCAGTATGCAACCATGGAAAGAAACTACATTTCAACAAAAAAAGACCAAGAAAACAGGATACATTTGATAAGTAAATTGGATTTGTTTTAAATAAATGATACATACTATATGAATCATGAGTTTCAGTTAAACCATGTCCCTTTAAATAGATAGAAAAAGTCAGAAATTAAATGTGTATGGGTACATTTCCATTTGAAATAGAAGCATTTTTCCAACATACTTCCATTAGCAAAAAGTCTTTTAATAATGGCATATGCACATAACGAGAATGAAGCAAATTTGTTAATAGAAGTAAATTGGCAAATTGTTTAAAATCGTATGTTCTATCCAAATCAAAAAAGTTATTACTGTGTTTCTGCAGCATACACACATATCCCTCACAAGATATGTGTGTATGCTGCAGAAACACAGTAATAACTTTTTTGATTTGGATAGAACATACGATTTTAAACAATTTGCCAATTTACTTCTATTATCAAATTTGCTTCATTCTCTTGTTATTTTCAGCTGAAGGAACAGCATTGCTCTACTGACTGTTAGATGAACAAGTTAGCCAATCACAAGAGACAAATGTATACAGGCACCAATCAGCGGCTAGATCCCCTTTAAGTATAACCCACTTCTTAGTGCTTTTTTATTACAATGAAACAGACTGTTTATATACCCTTTAAATAGAAGGTGAAATATAGGTGGAAACATTTGAAAGCCAGAAAGCTTCATCACCTAAAAATGTTACTAGAGCGTTACATACATCCCTAATGTCTGCAAAGTTACCTGGCACCAAAAGGCAGCTATGTTTGTAATGTTAAACATATACTGCTCAACACGTGCACACTCCTGAGCCTACCTCATTATGCTCTTGTGGAAAAGATCCACATTTCAACAAAAGGTACCAAGGGAGAGAGATTTTAGAATAGAAGTAAATAGTATTGCTATTTTATTTTTTTATCCCTTTCCCGCTGGGACTTATTTGTCTACATCGGAACAAATTGAAATCATGCGGTCTTTCATGAGATCGTGTAATTTCAATGATGGGATTGAGTCAGGGGGGAGTGCATATGTTGCGAGGCACACCCTCCAGCCCGTTATCCCATTTACCAAGCAGCTATGGCTTCAGGACAGCCCAACGGCTAGGACAGTCCATGCCGTTCTAACGGTGCTAGAGCCCAGCACAGTTAGGACAGCATGGAACGTCCTAACGGTGGGAAGGGATTAAAGGTACATTCTATTTGAATCGTGAAAATTTGATGTCCTTTCATGGTTCAGACTGAGTAGGCAAAACCTAGGTAGGTTCAGAGTCAGCAAGGTCCCTGCACACATATGCCTTTTGTCATTGGCTCACCATATGTGCTGAGGTAGTTCCCAGTAGTGCATTGTTGCTCTAGAGCTGGCTATGTGTTTAACCAGGAGTTATATGCACACAACAGTGACACAAACAAGCATTGCTGAATAGTTTAGAGCATTTTAGCATATGTTACAAGTGGAGCAACAGTAACCAAGTTAATGCCATACAAATAATTTCATTTTCTTTCAAAAAGACAATGGGACTCGGCCACGAGTTAAAGTGATACAAAAGTCTTGGTCTGGTGTTATGTGTGTTCAGATCAGGGGTGTGAGGGCCTTAACAAAAACTAGGTGTCTCTGAACCACAAAAAAGCTTGACTGGCCAGAGCTCACGAGGACAGAGAGAGGAACTATTTTTTATTAGGCTAATATTTTAGTCCCATTGTATGCGTCTACAAATAAACGTGTCCCCACAGCATAAATAAACACTGCGCTAAATGCTGCATAGTCCCAAGAATATCTGTGATTCAGGAAAAATGTCATTTGAAGTAACACCTGCATGTGTAATGAGACAACACCGCTAAAATTGTCATAGAACACCCACTTAGGCACAAAACAAATGAGATCAGCGAGTTATAGCGACTGTTTGAATTGTAGTATCTCAAACCATGAACACTTGACTAATCAACTTCTGATAACGCACTACATAGAGAAAATAAAATTCTGGTCTCAACAACAAAGTTTGTATATCTCTGATGATATCCACAAGAAAGAACCTTTTTTTTTTTTCTTTATATACCCCTAAGGTTTCCCAGATGATGTCCTATTTTACAAAGTGCAATAATTACATGACTCCTCTAAAGAACAACAAAAAACAATAACCATATCCTGGCTAGCTTCAAAGTATTCAAATAAACCTCAGTTAAGTAAAATATATCTCAAGTTCTACTAGGAACCTGATTTGCTTTATTTTAAAGAGTTCCTCACTGTTACTGAATACTGGTTCCATCATATAAATTCGGAATTGAAGAAATCTGCTTTACTGCACCTCAGAAAGAAGAGCTCAGACATTTATAGATATGAGGGCACCTTTAAATATTTCCTATTCTTCATTCATGCATGATGAGTCCATGGGGTTAGTTCAGTGGAAAGCAAGACTCTTGTCACAAGGTACAGAGTGCTAACTTGGTCACGGAAGGTCAGCAATTAGGAGTCGTATCATCTGGTCTCCAAGGCAACCAAACAAAATCCCTCACACAGCAGGCGAGATGCTGGCCTATTCCAGGTATAGCAACAGCCTAGGGATACCTAAAGGTTGTGCAGAGATCATTTCATGGTCATTTAACCTTGGTCTCATGTCTCAGTGCTGCTATAGAAGATTCTTGTTCTGTAACAGATACACTGCCTTGTGCTACTTACTAGCCGCTAATTATCCTAGCAGTGATAGAAGTTTAACCCTTGCTCATTAAAGTCATTATTAGCAGTGCACAAGGAAAACATTGGGGTAGAGGAATTCTGAAAACGAGAGCTCACAATCTAAATATCCCTAACACCAAAGAGAAATTATTTACATAATGCAAGACATGTTAATTTGAAAACGTTCTAAAATAGCAACAGATACATGAAACCTGGGCTGACAAATGCGAAAGACGTGACACCTAAAGTTTTACTCTCGGCACCTAACTTTCTATATTACCCTCCATCTCATATTTTATTTATATACTTTTCTGGCTTCTACATTTTTATAAATCCGCCCAACCATGAATATATCTATATTTTGATACATGAATAAATAATGACATGCTAATGCCATAATACAATGTTAATTTGTTACAGAATATTATCATTACACAGATGTTTCTAGGAAACTATGTAACTCCCACAGAGAATTTAAACACCTAGTTAAAGGGACAGTCTAGACCAGATACATAATTTTGATTACTTATTGTTATATACCAGAGAATCATCCCCTGCAACTGGTCTCAGATCTATAACTTGTAAGAAGTACATGAAACTCGTGTTCAGAATTTAAACACCTAGTTAAAGGGATACTAAACCCAATTTTTTTCTTTCACGATTCAGATAGAGCAGCAATTTTAAGAAACTTTCTATTTACTCATAGTATCACACTTTCTTCGTTCTCTTGTTATCTTTATTTAATAAGCAGGAATGTAAAGCTTAGGAGCCAGCCCATTTTACGTTCAGCACCTGGGTAGCGCTTGTTTATTGGTGGCTACATTTAGCAAACCAATAAGCAAGCATAACCCAAGGATAATTTGAAATATCTTCCTGAAAAATATGAAACGTGCACTGCTAAACTGTCATACAAGAAACCGCTAACTGGGTAAGAAACCTGTGGGTGGAGCTTGGTGGCCATTTTCGGCTGCTAACAAACGATTAGTTAAAAGTTTCATGTAATTCTTACAAGCTCATAGATGTGGAACCTGTTGCAAGATGATTGTCTGGTATGTAGCAATAAGAAAACATAATTTATGTAAGAACTTACCTGATAAATTCATTTCTTTCATATTAGCAAGAGTCCATGAGCTAGTGACGTATGGGATATACATTCCTACCAGGAGGGGCAAAGTTTCCCAAACCTCAAAATGCCTATAAATACACCCCTCACCACACCCACAATTCAGTTTAACGAATAGCCAAGAAGTGGGGTGATAAAAAAGTGCGAAAGCATATAAAATAAGGAATTGGAATAATTGTGCTTTATACAAAATCATAACCACCACAAAAAAAAGGGCGGGCCTCATGGACTCTTGCTAATATGAAAGAAATGAATTTATCAGGTAAGTTCTTACATAAATTATGTTTTCTTTCATGTAATTAGCAAGAGTCCATGAGCTAGTGACGTATGGGATAATGACTACCCAAGATGTGGATCTTTCCACACAAGAGTCACTAGAGAGGGAGGGATAAAATAAAGACAGCCAATTCCTGCTGAAAATAATCCACACCCAAAATAAAGTTTAACGAAAAACATAAGCAGAAGATTCAAACTGAAACCGCTGCCTGAAGTACTTTTCTACCAAAAACTGCTTCAGAAGAAGAAAATACATCAAAATGGTAGAATTTAGTAAAAGTATGCAAAGAGGACCAAGTTGCTGCTTTGCAGATCTGGTCAACCGAAGCTTCATTCCTAAACGCCCAGGAAGTAGATACTGACCTAGTAGAATGAGCTGTAATTCTCTGAGGCGGAATTTTACCCGACTCAACATAGGCAAGATGAATTAAAGATTTCAACCAAGATGCCAAAGAAATGGCAGAAGCTTTCTGGCCTTTCCTAGAACCGGAAAAGATAACAAATAGACTAGAAGTCTTACGGAAAGATTTCGTAGCTTCAACATAATATTTCAAAGCTCTAACAACATCCAAAGAATGCAACGATTTCTCCTTAGAATTCTTAGGATTAGGACATAATGAAGGAACCACAATTTCTCTACTAATGTTGTTGGAATTCACAACTTTAGGTAAAAATTCAAAAGAAGTTCGCAACACCGCCTTATCCTGATGAAAAATCAGAAAAGGAGACTCACAAGAAAGAGCAGATAATTCAGAAACTCTTCTAGCAGAAGAGATGGCCAAAAGGAACAAAACTTTCCAAGAAAGTAATTTAATGTCCAATGAATGCATAGGTTCAAACGGAGGAGCTTGAAGAGCTCCCAGAACCAAATTCAAACTCCAAGGAGGAGAAATTGACTTAATGACAGGTTTTATACGAACCAAAGCTTGTACAAAACAATGAATATCAGGAAGAATAGCAATCTTTCTGTGAAAAAGAACAGAAAGAGCAGAGATTTGTCCTTTCAAAGAACTTGCGGACAAACCCTTATCTAAACCATCCTGAAGAAACTGTAAAATTCTCGGTATTCTAAAAGAATGCCAAGAAAAATGATGAGAAAGACACCAAGAAATATAAGTCTTCCAGACTCTATAATATATCTCTCGAGATACAGATTTACGAGCCTGTAACATAGTATTAATCACGGAGTCAGAGAAACCTCTTTGACCAAGAATCAAGCGTTCAATCTCCATACCTTTAAATTTAAGGATTTCAGATCCTGATGGAAAAAAGGGCCTTGTGACAGAAGGTCTGGTCTTAACGGAAGAGTCCACGGTTGGCAAGAGGCCATCCGGACAAGATCCGCATACCAAAACCTGTGAGGCCATGCCGGGGCTACATGCAGAACAAACGAGCATTCCTTCAGAATCTTGGAGATTACTCTTGGAAGAAGAACTAGAGGCGGAAAGATATAGGCAGGATGATACTTCCAAGGAAGTGATAATGCATCCACTGCCTCCGCCTGAGGATCCCGGGATCTGGACAGATACCTGGGAAGTTTCTTGTTTAGATGGGACGCCATCAGATCTATTTCTGGAAGTTCCCACATTTGAACAATCTGAAGAAATACCTCTGGGTGAAGAGACCATTCGCCCGGATGCAACGTTTGGCGACTGAGATAATCCGCTTCCCAATTGTCTACACCTGGGATATGAACCGCAGAGATTAGACAGGAGCTGGATTCCGCCCAAACCAAGATTCGAGATACTTCTTTCATAGCCAGAGGACTGTGAGTCCCTCCTTGATGATTGATGTATGCCACAGTTGTGACATTGTCTGTCTGAAAACAAATGAACGATTCTCTCTTCAGAAGAGGCCAAAACTGAAGAGCTCTGAAAATTGCACGGAGTTCCAAAATATTGATCGGTAATCTCACCTCCTGAGATTCCCAAACTCCTTGTGCCGTCAGAGATCCCCACACAGCTCCCCAACCTGTGAGACTTGCATCTGTTGAAATTACAGTCCAGGTCGGAAGCACAAAAGAAGCCCCCTGAATTAAACGATGGTGATCTGTCCACCATGTTAGAGAGTGTCGAACAATCGGTTTTAAAGATATTAATTGAGATATCTTCGTGTAATCCTTGCACCATTGCTTCAGCATACAGAGCTGAAGAGGTCGCATGTGAAAACGAGCAAAGGGGATCGCGTCCGATGCAGCAGTCATAAGACCTAGAATTTCCATGCATAAGGCTACCGAAGGGAATGATTGTGACTGAAGGTTTCGACAAGCTGTAATCAACTTTAGACGTCTCTTGTCTGTTAAAGACAGAGTCATGGACACTGAATCCATCTGGAAACCCAGAAAGGTTACCCTTGTCTGAGGAATCAAAGAACTTTTTGGTAAATTGATCCTCCAACCATGATCTTGAAGAAACAACACAAGTCGATTCGTATGAGATTCTGCTAAATGTAAAGACTGAGCAAGTACCAAGATATCGTCCAAATAAGGAAATACCACAATACCCTGTTCTCTGATTACAGACAGCAGGGCACCGAGAACCTTTGTAAAAATTCTTGGAGCTGTAGCTAGGCCAAACGGCAGAGCCACAAATTGGTAATGCTTGTCCAGAAACGAGAATCTCAGGAACTGATAATGATCTGGATGAATCGGAATATGCAGATATGCATCCTGTAAATCTATCGTGGACATATAATTCCCTTGCTGAACAAAAGGTAAGATAGTCCTTACAGTTACCATCTTGAACGTTGGTATCCTTACATAACGATTCAATATTTTTAGATCCAGAACTGGTCTGAAAGAATTCTCCTTCTTTGGTACAATGAAGAGATTTGAATAAAACCCCATCCCCTGTTCCGGAACTGGAACTGGCATAATTACTCCAGTCAACTCTAGATCTGAAACACATTTCAGAAATGCTTGAGCTTTTACTGGATTTACTGGGACACGGGAAAGAAAAAATCTCTTTGCAGGAGGTCTCAACTTGAAACCAATTCTGTACCCTTCTGAAACAATGCTCTGAATCCAAAGATTGTGAACAGAATTGATCCAAATTTCCTTGAAAAAACGTAACCTGCCCCCTACCAGCTGAGCTGGAATGAGGGCCGCACCTTCATGTGGACTTAGAAGCAGGCTTTGCCTTTCTAGCTGGCTTGGATTTATTCCAGACTGGAGATGGTCTCCAAACTGAAACTGCTCCTGAGGATGAAGGATCAGGCTTTTGTTCTTTGTTGAAACGAAAGGAACGAAAACGATTATTAGCCCTGTTTTTACCTTTAGATTTTTTATCCTGTGGTAAAAAAGTTCCTTTCCCACCAGTAACAGTTGAAATAATGGAATCCAACTGAGAACCAAATAATTTGTTACCCTGGAAAGAAATGGAAAGTAAAGTTGATTTAGAAGCCATATCAGCATTCCAAGTTTTAAGCCATAAAGCTCTTCTAGCTAAAATAGCTAGAGACATAAACCTGACATCAACTCTGATAATATCAAAAATGGCATCACAGATAAAATTATTAGCATGCTGAAGAAGAATAATAATATCATGAGAATCACGATGTGTTACTTGTTGCGCTAAAGTTTCCAACCAAAAAGTTGAAGCTGCAGCAACATCAGCCAAAGATATAGCAGGTCTAAGAAGATTACCTGAACACAGATAAGCTTTTCTTAGAAAGGACTCAATTTTCCTATCTAGAGGATCCTTAAACGAAGTACCATCTGACGTAGGAATAGTAGTACGTTTAGCAAGGGTAGAAATAGCCCCATCAACTTTAGGGATCTTGTCCCAAAATTCTAATCTGTCAGACGGCACAGGATATAATTGCTTAAAACGTTTAGAAGGAGTAAATGAATTACCCAAATTATCCCATTCTTTGGAAATTACTGCAGAAATAGCATTAGGAACAGGAAAAACTTCTGGAATAACCACAGGAGCTTTAAATACCTTATCTAAACGTTTAGAATTAGTATCAAGAGGACCAGAATCCTCTATTTCTAAAGCAATTAGAACTTCTTTAAGTAAAGAACGAATAAATTCCATTTTAAATAAATATGAAGATTTATCAGCATCAACCTCAGAGACAGAATCCTCTGAACCAGAGGAGTCATCAGAATCAGAATGATGATGTTCATTTAAAAATTCATCTGTAGGGAGAGAAGTTTTAAAAGATTTTTTACGTTTACTAGAAGGAGAAATAACAGACATAGCCTTCTTTATGGATTCAGAAACAAAATCTCTTATATTATCAGGAACATTCTGCACCTTAGATGTTGAGGGAACTGCAACAGGCAATGGTACTTTACTAAAGGAAATATTATCTGCTTTAACAAGTTTGTCATGACAATCAATACAAACAACAGCTGGAGAAATAGCTACCAGAAGTTTACAGCAGATACACTTAGCTTTGGTAGATTCAGCACTTGACAGCGATTTTCCTGTAGTATCTTCTGGCTCAGATGCAACGTGAGACATCTTGCAATATGTAAGAGAAAAAACAACATATAAAGCAAAATTGATCAAATTCCTTAAATGACAGTTTCAGGAATGGGAAAGAATGCCAAAGAACAAGCTTCTAGCAACCAGAAGCAATAAAAAATGAGACTTAAATAATGTGGAGAAAAAAGTGACGCCCATATTTTTTCGCGCCAAATAAGACGCCCACATTATTTGGCGCCTAAATGCTTTTTGGCGCCAAAAATGACGCCACATCCGGAACGCCGACATTTTTGGCGCGAAATAACGTCAAAGAATGACGCAACTTCCGGCGACACGTATGACGCCGGAAACGGAAATAGAATTTTTGCGCCAAAAAAGTCCGCGCCAAGAATGACGCAATAAAATGAAGCATTTTCAGCCCCCGCGAGCCTAACAGCCCACAGGGAAAAAGTCAAATTTTAAGGTAAGAAAAAATGGTCAAATCAAAATGCATTATCCCAAATATGAAACTGACTGTCTGAAAATAAGGAAAGTTGAACATTCTGAGTCAAGGCAAATAAATGTTTGAATACATATATTTAGAACTTTATAAACAAAGTGCCCAACCATAGCTTGGAGTGTCACAGAAAATAAGACTTACTTACCCCAGGACACTCATCTACATATAGCAGATAGCCAAACCAGTACTGAAACGAGAATCAGCAGAGGTAATGGTATATATAAGAGTATATCGTCGATCTGAAAAGGGAGGTAAGAGATGAATCTCTACGACCGATAACAGAGAACCTATGAAATAGACCCCTTAGAAGGAGATCACTGCATTCAAATAGGCAATACTCTCCTCACATCCCTCTGACATTCACTGCACGCTGAGAGGAAAACCGGGCTCCAACTTGCTGCGGAGCGCATATCAACGTAGAATCTAGCACAAACTTACTTCACCACCTCCATCGGAGGCAAAGTTTGTAAAACTGAATTGTGGGTGTGGTGAGGGGTGTATTTATAGGCATTTTGAGGTTTGGGAAACTTTGCCCCTCCTGGTAGGAATGTATATCCCATACGTCACTAGCTCATGGACTCTTGCTAATTACATGAAAGAAATAAAGAATAAGTATTCGGTCTAGATCGTCTCTAAGCTTGATAAAAAGGCATTTTGACTATGTGCATATGCTGCTCTTGATTGGCTCAAAGACTGTCTGCTCATTAGCAGTAAAGCATTGGTTTAATATGAAAAACAGAATTTATGTTTACCTGATAAATTACTTTCTCCAACGGTGTGTCCGGTCCACGGCGTCATCCTTACTTGTGGGATATTCTCTTCCCCAACAGGAAATGGCAAAGAGCCCAGCAAAGCTGGTCACATGATCCCTCCTAGGCTCCGCCTACCCCAGTCATTCGACCGACGTTAAGGAGGAATATTTGCATAGGAGAAACCATATGGTACCGTGGTGACTGTAGTTAAAGAAAATAAATTATCAGACCTGATTAAAAAAACCAGGGCGGGCCGTGGACCGGACACACCGTTGGAGAAAGTAATTTATCAGGTAAACATAAATTCTGTTTTCTCCAACATAGGTGTGTCCGGTCCACGGCGTCATCCTTACTTGTGGGAACCAATACCAAAGCTTTAGGACACGGATGAAGGGAGGGAGCAAATCAGGTCACCTAAATGGAAGGCACCACGGCTTGCAAAACCTTTCTCCCAAAAATAGCCTCAGAAGAAGCAAAAGTATCAAACTTGTAAAATTTGGTAAAAGTGTGCAGTGAAGACCAAGTCGCTGCCCTACATATCTGATCAACAGAAGCCTCGTTCTTGAAGGCCCATGTGGAAGCCACAGCCCTAGTGGAATGAGCTGTGATTCTTTCGGGAGGCTGCCGTCCGGCAGTCTCGTAAGCCAATCTGATGATGCTTTTAATCCAAAAAGAGAGAGAGGTAGAAGTTGCTTTTTGACCTCTCCTTTTACCGGAATAAACAACAAACAAGGAAGATGTTTGTCTAAAATCCTTTGTAGCATCTAAATAGAATTTTAGAGCGCGAACAACATCCAAATTGTGCAACAAACGTTCCTTCTTTGAAACTGGTTTCGGACACAGAGAAGGTACGATAATCTCCTGGTTAATGTTTTTGTTAGAAACAACTTTTGGAAGAAAACCAGGTTTAGTACGTAAAACCACCTTATCTGCATGGAACACCAGATAAGGAGGAGAACACTGCAGAGCAGATAATTCTGAAACTCTTCTAGCAGAAGAAATTGCAACTAAAAACAAAACTTTCCAAGATAATAACTTAATATCAACGGAATGCAAGGGTTCAAACGGAACCCCCTGAAGAACTGAAAGAACTAAATTGAGACTCCAAGGAGGAGTCAAAGGTTTGTAAACAGGCTTAATTCTAACCAGAGCCTGAACAAAGGCTTGAACATCTGGCACAGCGGCCAGCTTTTTGTGAAGTAACACAGACAAGGCAGAAATCTGTCCCTTCAGGGAACTTGCAGATAATCCTTTTTCCAATCCTTCTTGAAGGAAGGATAGAATCCTAGGAATCTTAACCTTGTCCCAAGGGAATCCTTTAGATTCACACCAACAGATATATTTTTTCCAAATTCTGTGGTAAATCTTTCTAGTTACAGGCTTTCTGGCCTGAACAAGAGTATCGATAACAGAATCTGAGAACCCTCGCTTCGATAAGATCAAGCGTTCAATCTCCAAGCAGTCAGCTGGAGTGAAACCAGATTCGGATGTTCGAACGGACCCTGAACAAGAAGGTCTCGTCTCAAAGGTAGCTTCCAAGGTGGAGCCGATGACATATTCACCAGATCTGCATACCAAGTCCTGCGTGGCCACGCAGGAGCTATCAAGATCACCGACGCCCTCTCCTGATTGATCCTGGCTACCAGCCTGGGGATGAGAGGAAACGGCGGGAACACATAAGCTAGTTTGAAGGTCCAAGGTGCTACTAGTGCATCCACTAGAGCCGCCTTGGGATCCCTGGATCTGGACCCGTAGCAAGGAACTTTGAAGTTCTGACGAGAGGCCATCAGATCCATGTCTGGAATGCCCCACAGCTGAGTGACTTGGGCAAAGATTTCCGGATGGAGTTCCCACTCCCCCGGATGCAATGTCTGACGACTCAGAAAATCCGCTTCCCAATTTTCCACTCCTGGGATGTGGATAGCAGACAGGTGGCAGGAGTGAGACTCCGCCCATAGAATGATTTTGGTCACTTCTTCCATCGCCAGGGAACTCCTTGTTCCCCCCTGATGGTTGATGTACGCAACAGTTGTCATGTTGTCTGATTGAAACCGTATGAACTTGGCCCTCGCTAGCTGAGGCCAAGCCTTGAGAGCATTGAATATCGCTCTCAGTTCCAGAATATTTATCGGTAGAAGAGATTCTTCCCGAGACCAAAGACCCTGAGCTTTCAGGGATCCCCAGACCGCGCCCCAGCCCATCAGACTGGCGTCGGTCGTGACAATGACCCACTCTGGTCTGCGGAATGTCATCCCTCGTGACAGGTTGTCCAGGGACAGCCACCAACGGAGTGAGTCTCTGGTCCTCTGATTTACTTGTATCTTCAGAGACAAGTCTGTATAGTCCCCATTCCACTGACTGAGCATGCACAGTTGTAATGGTCTTAGATGAATGCGTGCAAAAGGAACTATGTCCATTGCCGCTACCATCAACCCGATCACTTCCATGCACTGAGCTATGGAAGGAAGAGGAACGGAATGAAGTATCCGACAAGAGTCTAGAAGTTTTGTTTTTCTGGCCTCTGTCAGAAAAATCCTCATTTCTAAGGAGTCTATTATTGTTCCCAAGAAGGGAACCCTTGTTGACGGAGATAGAGAACTCTTTTCCACGTTCACTTTCCATCCGTGAGATCTGAGAAAGGCCAGGACAATGTCCGTGTGAGCCTTTGCTTGAGGAAGGGACGACGCTTGAATCAGAATGTCGTCCAAGTAAGGTACCACAGCAATGCCCCTTGGTCTTAGCACAGCTAGAAGGGACCCTAGTACCTTTGTGAAAATCCTTGGAGCAGTGGCTAATCCGAAAGGAAGTGCCACGAACTGGTAATGTTTGTCCAGGAATGCGAACCTCAGGAACCGATGATGTTCCTTGTGGATAGGAATATGTAGATACGCATCCTTTAAATCCACCGTGGTCATGAATTGACCTTCCTGGATGGAAGGAAGAATAGTTCGAATGGTTTCCATCTTGAACGATGGAACCTTGAGAAACTTGTTTAAAATCTTGAGATCCAAGATTGGTCTGAACGTTCCCTCTTTTTTGGGAACTATAAACAGATTGGAGTAGAACCCCATCCCTTGTTCTCTTAATGGAACAGGATGAATCACTCCCATTTTTAACAGGTCTTCTACACAATGTAAGAATGCCTGTCTTTTTATGTGGTCTGAAGACAACTGAGAACTGTGGAACCTCCCCCTTGGGGGAAGTCCCTTGAATTCCAGAAGATAACCTTGGGAGACTATTTCTAGCGCCCAAGGATCCAGAACATCTCTTGCCCAAGCCTGAGCGAAGAGAGAGAGTCTGCCCCCCACCAGATCCGGTCCCGGATCGGGGGCCAACATTTCATGCTGTCTTGGTAGCAGTGGCAGGTTTCTTGGCCTGCTTTCCCTTGTTCCAGCCTTGCATTGGTCTCCAAGCTGGCTTGGCTTGAGAAGTATTACCCTCTTGCTTAGAGGACGTAGCACTTTGGGCTGGTCCGTTTCTACGAAAGGGACGAAAATTAGGTTTATTTTTTGCCTTGAAAGGCCGATCCTGAGGAAGGGCGTGGCCCTTACCCCCAGTGATATCAGAGATAATCTCTTTCAAGTCAGGGCCAAACAGCGTTTTCCCCTTGAAAGGAATGTTAAGTAGCTTGTTCTTGGAAGACGCATCAGCCGACCAAGATTTCAACCAAAGCGCTCTGCGCGCCACAATAGCAAACCCAGAATTCTTAGCCGCTAACCTAGCCAATTGCAAAGTGGCGTCTAGGGTGAAAGAATTAGCCAATTTGAGAGCATTGATTCTGTCCAAAATCTCCTCATAAGGAGGAGAATCACTATCGACCGCCTTTATCAGCTCATCGAACCAGAAACATGCGGCTGTAGCGACAGGGACAATGCATGAAATTGGTTGTAGAAGGTAACCCTGCTGAACAAACATCTTTTTAAGCAAACCTTCTAATTTTTTATCCATAGGATCTTTGAAAGCACAACTATCCTCTATGGGTATAGTGGTGCGTTTGTTTAAAGTGGAAACCGCTCCCTCGACCTTGGGGACTGTCTGCCATAAGTCCTTTCTGGGGTCGACCATAGGAAACAATTTTTTAAATATGGGGGGAGGGACGAAAGGAATACCGGGCCTTTCCCATTCTTTATTAACAATGTCCGCCACCCGCTTGGGTATAGGAAAAGCTTCTGGGAGCCCCGGCACCTCTAGGAACTTGTCCATTTTACATAGTTTCTCTGGGATGACCAACTTGTCACAATCATCCAGAGTGGATAATACCTCCTTAAGCAGAATGCGGAGATGTTCCAACTTAAATTTAAATGCAATCACATCAGGTTCAGCTTGTTGAGAAATGTTCCCTGAATCAGTAATTTCTCCCTCAGACAAAACCTCCCTGGCCCCATCAGACTGGGTTAGGGGCCCTTCAGAAATATTATTATCAGCGTCGTCATGCTCTTCAGTATCTAAAACAGAGCAGTCGCGCTTACGCTGATAAGTGTTCATTTTGGCTAAAATGTTTTTGACAGAATTATCCATTACAGCCGTTAATTGTTGCATAGTAAGGAGTATTGGCGCGCTAGATGTACTAGGGGCCTCCTGAGTGGGCAAGACTCGTGTAGACGAAGGAGGGAATGATGCAGTACCATGCTTACTCCCCTCACTTGAGGAATCATCTTGGGCATCATTGTCATTGTCACATAAATCACATTTATTTAAATGAATAGGAATTCTGGCTTCCCCACATTCAGAACACAGTCTATCTGGTAGTTCAGACATGTTAAACAGGCATAAACTTGATAACAAAGTACAAAAAACGTTTTAAAATAAAACCGTTACTGTCACTTTAAATTTTAAACTGAACACACTTTATTACTGCAATTGCGAAAAAACATGAAGGAATTGTTCAAAATTCACCAAATTTTCACCACAGTGTCTTAAAGCCTTAAAAGTATTGCACACCAAATTTGGAAGCTTTAACCCTTAAAATAACGGAACCGGAGCCGTTTTGAACTATAACCCCTTTACAGTCCCTGGTATCTGCTTTGCTGAGACCCAACCAAGCCCCAAGGGGAATACGATACCAAATGACGCCTTCAGAAAGTCTTTTCTAAGTATCAGAGCTCCTCTCACATGCGACTGCATGCCATGCCTCTCAAAAACAAGTGCGCAACACCGGCGCGAAAATGAGGCTCTGCCTATGCTTTGGGAAAGCCCCTAAAGAATAAGGTGTCTAAAACAGTGCCTGCCGATATGATTATATCAAAATACCCAGATAAAATGATTCCTCAAGGCTAAATATGTGTTAATAATGAATCGATTTAGCCCAGAAAAAGTCTACAGTCTTAATAAGCCCTTTTTGAAGCCCTTATTTACGATCGTAATAAACATGGCTTACCGGATCCCATAGGGAAAATGACAGCTTCCAGCATTACATCGTCTTGTTAGAATGTGTCATACCTCAAGCAGCAAGAGACTGCTCACTGTTCCCCCAACTGAAGTTAATTGCTCTCAACAGTCCTGTGTGGAACAGCCATGGATTTTAGTGACGGTTGCTAAAATCATTTTCCTCATACAAACAGAAATCTTCATCTCTTTTCTGTTTCTGAGTAAATAGTACATACCAGCACTATTTCAAAATAACAAACTCTTGATTGAATAATAAAAACTACAGTTAAACACTAAAAAACTCTAAGCCATCTCCGTGGAGATGTTGCCTGTACAACGGCAAAGAGAATGACTGGGGTAGGCGGAGCCTAGGAGGGATCATGTGACCAGCTTTGCTGGGCTCTTTGCCATTTCCTGTTGGGGAAGAGAATATCCCACAAGTAAGGATGACGCCGTGGACCGGACACACCTATGTTGGAGAAATGCTCTAATAAAATAGACCTTTATTGTTGCGTTAACGTGCATTTAATTAAAAAAACTGTTATAGGTAAAAACAATAAAATACTATTTCACTAAAAAATATTTTAAGCCATTATTATTTAAGGCAAGTGTTATTCCATTGCATTTTCATTATATGTTTGTTAATTGAGCAATTCTGCTGTATGTAATAGTCCTTTAAGGGTAACTTTTCCTAAACTTGTAATCTTAATGTCACAGCGTGTATGAATATGGATCCATTAGAAAAAAGTTTTCACTCTATAGATTGTTGTACAGGGAACAGAATGTCAGCTACTGCATAACTCTTGGGGTGTCAGAGGAGGGATTCTGTGGTTATGGGGTGCAGGTATGCAGCATTTGTACAAAACAATATGGCATTTCAGAGTGCAGGTCAGGGGTTATGGGTTCCTTCAATGCAATGCTAATGCTTGTATCGTGATTATAGGATTATGGCGCTGGCATGTTTATGCATAAAGACACTTCTATGAGAAGCAGACGTAACATTCTCTAAAACAAACAATGGGGAGTACACTTCTTAAGTAGATTTTTCAAACATTACATTTAAACACTGCATCATACAGTGACCAGGTCAGGTGCATCACAGATAAAACGCACAAATCTATAAACAGTGACTATTTACAAGATGTCGCCGCAGTCACATGATTGTCCAGCGATCATTGAACATTCCCCTAGAACACTGTGCAATAGACAGGAGCAGTAATATGTCACAAGGGACAGTGCAGAGTAAGCAGTGCAGCCCTTTATTGCTCATGTGGGCCATACACATGGAAGAAGACACCCTTCACATACCAATGTGACACCATCACAAGGACAGTGCCAAATGTCAGACTGCTCTGAAAAGAAAATAATAACCCAAGACGCATATTTTCATCTGTTTGCCTCTTCGGTAATGTGCAGCTCATCGCCTTGGGCCCTAGACAGTCAAATGCTGTTGGTTAAAGCTATAACATAAAATACAGTTTAACATCTTGTTTAAAGATGCTGGGAACGTCACAAAATCCTTAACTGAGCAGAACAGAAAGGTTTATGAAAAATAGCCAGCACCTCTTATTTTATTTGTCATCTGCTAGAAAATGTGTAAAACCACTTCAGCTGACGTCTACTTCTTGTATGACAAAATACTTAGGACAATACCTATATAGAAACACAGTGAAACATATATTTTGGGGTACAACCCCCATTGAAATACTAAAATAAAGTTTATTACAGAACTTCCCAAAATGTAAAATTTTCTGCCAGCCAACTCATAATTAAGGTGATGATACAGATACCCAATGCCAAATACCAGCTACGCTGCTCCAAAAAAATAATTACATCATCTTAGACTCAAATTCATTATAAATGTAATAATTGTACATTTCCATGCATGGGAGGTGCAAATCACTTCTATAAGATGAGCAAGGGAAGTTATAAAGTGCAGAACGTACCGTTTGAAAACAAGATAGTTTGTATCCTAAAAGCTTTAATAAGGGATTCAATGTGACCCCTTTATTTGAAGTGCCCTAGTTTCCGTGTAACAAACGGTATTGCATATATAAGAGGATGGTGGGGTATTTCAATTATAGAGTGAAGGATACCAAGGATACCAAGAGAATGAAGCAACATTTTGAATAGAAGTAAATTTGTATGTTATTTAAAAATGTATTCTCTATCTAAACTGTAAGAGAAAGATTTTGGGTTTCATGCCCCTTTAAGTATAAAACAAAATTACTAACAATAGTAATTATATATATTTCAAATACATTTTAAACTTTAATTATTTTTTTTAAAACTTAAAGGGACAAGTAAACTCAAACGGTGAATCAAATTTATAAAATGCTCTATGTATTCATTAGGAGTTTAATAATTACCATTTAATTTAAATGTTAAAGGGACACTGAACCCAATTTTTTTCTATTGTGATTCAGATAGAGCATGCAATTTTAAGCAACTTTCTAATTTACTCCTATTATCAAATTCTTTTCATTCTATTGGTATCTTTATTTGAAATTCAAGAATGTAAGTTTAGATGCCGGCCCATTTTTGGTAAACACACTGTGTTGTTCTTGCTGATACCAATAAACAAGTGCTTTCCATGGTGCTGAACCAAAAAAAATTGCTTAGATGCCTTCTTTTTCAAATAAAGAATGCAAGAGAACGAAGAAAAATTGATATTAGGAGTAAATTAGAAAACATAATTTATGCTTACCTGATAAATTCCTTTCTTCTGTTGTGTGATCAGTCCACGGGTCATCATTACTTCTGGGATATAACTCCTCCCCAACAGGAAATGCAAGAGGATTCACCCAGCAGAGCTGCATATAGCTCCTCCCCTCTACGTCAGTCCCAGTCATTCGACCAAGAAACAACGAGAAAGGAGTAACCAAGGGTGAAGTGGTGACTGGAGTATAATTTAAAAGATATTTACCTGCCTTAAAACAGGGCGGGCCGTGGACTGATCACACAACAGAAGAAAGGAATTTATCAGGTAAGCATAAATTATGTTTTCTTCTGTTATGTGTGATCAGTCCACGGGTCATCATTACTTCTGGGATACCAATACCAAAGCAAAAGTACACGGATGACGGGAGGGATAGGCAGGCTCATTATACAGAAGGAACCACTGCCTGAAGAACCTTTCTCCCAAAAATAGCCTCCGAAGAAGCAAAAGTGTCAAATTTGTAAAATTTGGAAAAAGTATGAAGCGAAGACCAAGTTGCAGCCTTGCAAATCTGTTCAACAGAGGCCTCATTCTTAAAGGCCCAAGTGGAAGCCACAGCTCTAGTGGAGTGAGCTGTAATTCTTTCAGGAGGCTGCTGTCCAGCAGTCTCATAGGCTAAACGTATTATGCTACGAAGCCAAAAAGAGAGAGAGGTAGCAGAAGCTTTTTGACCTCTCCTCTGTCCAGAGTAAACGACAAACAAGGAAGAAGTTTGGCGAAAATCTTTAGTTGCCTGCAAGTAGAACTTGAGGGCACGAACTACATCCAGATTGTGTAAAAGACGTTCCTTCTTTGAAGAAGGATTTGGACACAAGGATGGGACAACAATCTCTTGATTGATGTTCCTGTTAGTGACTACCTTAGGTAAGAACCCAGGTTTAGTACGCAGAACTACCTTGTCTGAGTGAAAAATCAGATAAGGGGAATCACAATGTAAGGCTGATAACTCAGAGACTCTTCGAGCCGAGGAAATAGCCATTAAAAACAGAACTTTCCAAGATAACATTTTTATATCAATGGAATGAAGGGGTTCAAACGGAACACCCTGTAAAACGTTAAGAACTAAGTTTAAACTCCATGGTGGAGCAACAGCTTTAAACACAGGCTTGATCCTAGCTAAAGCCTGACAAAAGGACTGGACGTCTGGATTTTCTGACAGACGTCTGTGTAACAAGATGGACAGAGCTGAAATCTGTCCCTTTAATGAACTAGCTGATAAACCCTTTTCTAAACCTTCTTGTAGAAAAGACAATATCCTAGCGATCCTAACCTTACTCCAGGAGTAACCTTTGGATTCGCACCAGTATAGGTATTTCCGCCATATTTTATGGTAAATCCTTCTGGTAACAGGCTTCCTAGCCTGAATCAGGGTATCAATAACCGACTCAGAAAAACCACGTTTTGATAAAATCAAGCGTTCAATTTCCAAGCAGTCAGCTTCAGAGAAGTTAGATTTTGATGTTTGAATGGACCCTGTATCAGAAGGTCCTGTCTCAGAGGTAGAGACCAAGGCGGACAGGATGACATGTCCACTAGATCTGCATACCAAGTCCTGCGTGGCCAAGCAGGTGCTATTAGAATTACTGATGCTCTCTCCTGTTTGATTTTGGCAATCAATCGAGGAAGCAGCGGGAAGGGTGGAAACACATAAGCCATCCTGAAGTTCCAAGGTGCTGTCAAAGCATCTATCAGAACTGCTCCCGGATCCCTGGATCTGGACCCGTAGCGAGGAAGTTTGGCGTTCTGGCGAGACGCCATGAGATCTATCTCTGGTTTGCCCCAACGTCGAAGTATTTGGGCAAAGACCTCCGGATGAAGTTCCCACTCCCCCGGATGAAGAGTCTGGCGACTCAAGAAATCCGCCTCCCAGTTCTCCACTCCCGGGATGTGGATTGCTGACAGGTGGCAAGAGTGAGACTCTGCCCAGCGAATTATCTTTGATACTTCCATCATTGCTAGGGAGCTTCTTGTCCCTCCCTGATGGTTGATGTAAGCTACAGTCGTGATGTTGTCCGACTGAAACCTGATGAACCCCCGAGTTATTAACTGGGGCCAAGCCAGAAGGGCATTGAGAACTGCTCTCAATTCCAGAATGTTTATTGGAAGGAGACTCTCCTCCTGATTCCATAGTCCCTGAGCCTTCAGAGAATTCCAGACAGCGCCCCAACCTAGTAGGCTGGCGTCTGTTGTTACAATTGTCCAGTCTGGCCTGCTGAATGGCATTCCCCTGGACAGGTGTGGCCGATGAAGCCACCATAGAAGAGAATTTCTGGTCTCTTGATTCAGATTCAGAGTAGGGGACAAATCTGAGTAATCCCCATTCCACTGACTTAGCATGCATAGTTGCAGCGGTCTGAGGTGTAGGCGTGCAAAAGGTACTATGTCCATTGCCGCTACCATTAAGCCGATCACCTCCATGCATTGAGCTACTGACGGGTGTTGAATGGAATGAAGGACGCGGCATGCATTTTGAAGTTTTGTTAACCTGTCTTCTGTCAGGTAAATCTTCATTTCTACAGAATCTATAAGAGTCCCCAAGAATGGAACTCTTGTGAGAGGAAAGAGAGAACTCTTCTTTTCGTTCACTTTCCATCCATGCGACCTTAGAAATGCCAGAACTAACTCTGTATGAGACTTGGCAGTTTGAAAGCTTGAAGCTTGTATTAGAATGTCGTCTAGGTACGGAGCTACCGAAATCCCTCGCGGTCTTAGTACCGCTAGAAGGGCACCCAGAACCTTTGTGAAGATTCTTGGAGCCGTAGCCAATCCGAATGGAAGAGCTACAAACTGGTAGTGCCTGTCTAAGAAGGCAAACCTTAGATACCGGTGATGATCTTTGTGGATCGGTATGTGAAGGTAAGCATCCTTTAAATCCACTGTGGTCATGAACTGACCCTCTTGGATCATGGGTAAAATAGTCCGAATAGTTTCCATTTTGAACGATGGAACTCTTAGGAATTTGTTTAGAGTCTTTAAATCTAAGATTGGCCTGAAAGTTCCCTCTTTTTTGGGAACCACAAACAGGTTTGAGTAGAACCCTTGTCCTTGTTCCGACCACGGAACCGGATGGATCACTCCCATTGTTAACAGATCTTGTACGCAGCGTAGAAACGCTTCTTTCTTTATCTGGTTTGTTGACAACCTTGACAGATGAAATCTCCCTCTTGGGGGAGATAATTTGAAGTCTAGAAGGTATCCCTGAGATATGATCTCTAGTGCCCAGGGATCCTGAACATCTCTTGCCCAGGCCTGGGCGAAGAGAGAGAGTCTGCCCCCTACTAGATCCGGTCCCGGATCGGGGGCTCTCGGTTCATGCTGTCTTTGGGGCAGCAGCAGGTTTCCTGGCCTGCTTGCTTTTGTTCCAGGACTGGTTAGGCTTCCAGCCTTGCCTGTAACGAGCAACAGCTCCTTCCTGTTTTGGTGCAGTGGAGGTTGATGCTGCTCCTGTTTTGAAATTCCGAAAGGGACGAAAATTAGACTGTCTAGCCTTAGCTTTGGCCTTGTCTTGAGGTAGGGCGTGGCCCTTACCTCCCGTAATGTCAGCGATAATTTCTTTCAAACCGGGCCCGAATAAGGACTGCCCCTTGAAAGGTATATTAAGTAATTTGGACTTAGAAGTAACATCAGCTGACCAGGATTTTAGCCACAGTGCCCTGCGTGCCTGTATGGCGAATCCTGAGTTCTTAGCCGTAAGTTTGGTTAAATGTACTACGGCCTCCGAAATGAAAGAATTAGCTAGTTTAAGGACTCTAAGCCTGTCCGTAATGTCGTCTAGCGTAGAGGAACTAAGGTTCTCTTCCAGCGACTCAATCCAAAATGCTGCCGCAGCCGTAATCGGCGCGATACATGCAAGGGGTTGTAATATAAAACCTTGTTGAACAAACATTTTCTTAAGGTAACCCTCTAATTTTTTATCCATTGGATCTGAGAAAGCACAGCTATCCTCCACCGGGATAGTGGTACGCTTAGCTAAAGTAGAAACTGCTCCCTCCACCTTGGGGACCGTTTGCCATAAGTCCCGAGTGGTGGCGTCTATTGGAAACATCTTTCTAAATATTGGAGGGGGTGAGAACGGCACACCGGGTCTATCCCACTCCTTAGTAACAATTTCAGTTAGTCTCTTAGGTATAGGAAAAACGTCAGTACTCGCCGGTACCGCAAAGTATTTATCCAACCTACACAGTTTCTCTGGTATTGCAACAGTGTTACAATCGTTGAGAGCTGCTAAGACCTCCCCTAGTAGTACACGGAGGTTCTCCAATTTAAATTTAAAATTTGAAATATCTGAGTCCAATCTGTTTGGATCAGAACCGTCACCCACAGAATGAAGCTCTCCGTCCTCATGCTCTGCGAGCTGTGACGCAGTATCAGACATGGCCCTAGCATTGTCAGCGCACTCTGTTCTCACCCCAGAGTGATCACGCTTGCCTCTTAGTTCAGGTAATTTAGACAAAACTTCAGTCATAACAGTAGCCATATCTTGTAATGTTATCTGTAATGGCCGCCCAGATGTACTAGGCGCCAAAATATCACGCACCTCCCGGGCGGGAGATGCAGGTACTGTCGCGTGAGGCGAGTTAGTCGGCATAACTCTCCCCTCGCTGTTTGGTGAAATTTGTTCACATTGTACAGATTGACTTTTATTTAAAGTAGCATCAATACAGTTAGTACATAAATTTCTATTGGGCTCCACCTTGGCATTGGAACAAATGACACAGATATCTTCCTCTGAGTCAGACATGTTTAACACACTAGCAAAAAACTTACAACTTGGTTATAATCTTTTTTAGCAAAAAACGTACTGTGCCTCAAAGAGGTACTAACGATTAAATGACAGTTGAAATAATGAACTGAAAAACAGTTATTGCATCAAATTTTAAAACAACACAACTTTTAGCAAAGGTTTGTTCCCATTAGTAAAAAACAACACTAATTAAATTTGTACATAAGAAAACAAAACAACGTTTTTTATACACAGTCACTATAAGAATTCTCACAGCTCTGCTGAGAGAATTTACCTCCCTTCAAAGAAGTTTGAAGACCCCTGAGATCTGTCAGAAATGAACCGGATCATGCAGGACATATAAAAGTAGCTGACTGGAATTTTTTGATGCGTAGCAAAGAGCGCCAAAAACGGCCCCTCCCTCTCCCACACAGCAGTGAAGAGAAACGAAACTGTCACAATTAAAGCAAAAAACTGCCAAGTGGAAAATAATGCCCAAACATTTATTCACACAGTACCTCAGCAATGTAAACGATTCTACATTCCAGCAAAAACGTTTAACATGAGAATAGTTATTAAAAGGATTAGTGACCTTAACACAGTAGTTCCGGTGAAATACCATCCCCAGAATACTGAAGTGTATACATACATGTCATTTTAACGGTATGGCAGGCTTTTCTCATCAATTCCATTCAGAAAATAAAAACTGCCACATACCTCAATGCAGATTCATCTGCCCGCTGTCCCCTGATCTGAAGCCTTTACCTCCCTCAGATGGTCGAGAACAGCAATATGATCTTAACGACTCCGGTTAAAATCATAGTAAAAAATCTCTGTCAGATTCTTCCTCAAACTCTGCCAGAGAAGTAATAACACGCTCCGGTGCTATTTTAAAATAACAAACTTTTGATTGAAGTCATAAAAACTAAGTATAATCACCATAGTCCTCTCACACATCCTATCTAGTCGTTGGGTGCAAGAGAATGACTGGGACTGACGTAGAGGGGAGGAGCTATATGCAGCTCTGCTGGGTGAATCCTCTTGCATTTCCTGTTGGGGAGGAGTTATATCCCAGAAGTAATGATGACCCGTGGACTGATCACACATAACAGAAGAAAGTTGTTTAAAATTGCATGCTCTATCTGAATCACAAAAGAATAAATTTGGGTTCAGTGTCCCTTTAAGTATAGGAAAAAAAAAGTCTATAAATCTTGCCTTTGTGTAATTACTGCCCATCAGCCCACACCTTCTGTATATTTTTTTAAATTCTTCAAAGATTTTAACCCTTATCCAATTAAAGACTTACCAATCACTCTGTTTTGGCATTTACTGCATGCGCGACTGCGTAAGTCTTCACCTCTGTTTTTCCTATTGTATTTAATCTGAGCATGCACAAGTTTTCATGTTTGCAGAGCGATCCCCGTGACGTGACAGGAGCTAGTGTAGTGCATTTGCACATAGAAGCGCCAATGCTCTGACGAAACTATCACAAGCGAACTTTGGTGGGAGTAAAAGGGGGCGTGAATTGCATCACTAATGAGTATAACAACTCCCAAATAAGGATGTGGCTTAGGGGGAATGGAAAAGTACTGAAGAGCAACGGCTTCTTTTAAAAATAATAAGTTTAATTTCATTATATAATAATTACATTTTATAACGAAAAGATGATGCAAATTAGTTTTATTTATATTTATTAACACATGCAAATGTGTTCAATTTAATGACCCTTTAAAACAACAGTGTGTGGGGAGGACATATGGTATTGGAAAAGAACCACATAGCTTCCTGTTTAACTGCACGTTAATTTGTCACCAATAGAAGAAAAAAGGTGGAACATTCATGAATATTCAGCATTGACTGAAGTGCAGCAAAAATACCGCAGTGTCACAATTCAGCTACAGCGTACAAACGAAGCGAGCAGCGAGAGGGGAGAAACGTAGCTGCTTACAACTGCCTAGCAACGGGCAAGGAAAGAACCGGTGGGGGATGCAATCAGAGAATGCTCTTAAATCTGTGCTACACTGTACTGAGCCCAGTATTCCCAAAAGGAGACAAGTAGAAAAATGTCTCCTTTGTGGCGCGATAACACGGAGAGCCTGATTTTAATGCTATTGATGCGTCTCTCCCAACAGCCCCAAGTCTCCTATTTACACATTAAATGAGGCACAAGCTCTGACAAGCACAGGCAAGAGTATTACAAAGGGCCCAGGTGGGACAGGCTCACTATGGAAAAATAGGTCTTGGGAATAATGCAGATGGGTATCACAGAGCTTATCTGCCCAATAACATGCATCAAATATTAAAGGGACACTGGCATTTGACACTGTTAGACAATGTAAAACTAAAATGTGATTAATAAAACAATAGTTTGCTTTAATTCCTGCATCTGTGTTCTATAAATTAACAAAACTGTTTCATACATTAGTGGTTATTCTTTTTTTGTCAGCAGGGGTGGACACTTTATTTTTTTTTAAACATTTTTGAGTCTGCAGAAACATTTAAAAGCCGACTAGAAGCTTTTTTTTTTAAGCCAGCAGGATGACAGTATAAAGATATTTGTAGACTAATTTAAAAAGTTAGGAACCGGAAGTAACAATTCTAAGAGCTCAGGCTGATGGGAGTTATAAATCTCTGGATTAAAGAACTAATTAAACATCCACAAATGAAATACACAAGTACCAGTAGTTAATTAAACAATTGGGTTGATTTATAAAGCACTAGCTGCTAATATATGGGTACTAACTTGCCCAAGCAAAGGGAAAGCTAAATAACGTTAAAGGTTCAATTACAGTTTAACAGCAGTAACTATTTAAGTATTTTACATTCACACATTAAAAGGACATGATATTATAATAGTATTTGCGAGAGCTGTGGCGCTCTCTGCGTACTAGAAGCCCTAAGGGTTTATTTACAATGAGATATGCTGATACATAAGAGCAACAAAGCTATAAACCACAGTATCCTATGTCCTCATCCCTGTCCTTGTGTTGTATTCACAGTAATCCCCCAACCTTCACAAATGTTATTCAATTCAGTTTTTTTTTAAATCAGCTTATTCTGGTTATCTTTTTTTAAGGGACAGTATACACCAATCTTCATATAACTGCATGTAATAGACACTACTATAAAGAATAATAAGCACAGATATTGATATAAAAATCCACTATAAAACCTTTTAAAAACTTACTTAGAAGCTCCCAGTTTAGCAGTGTTGATAAGGTTAGGCTGAGACACCCAGTGAAATGGGCTGGGAAATCAGGAAGGGCAGACACTACCCCCTCCCTCCGCCCCTGCATATGAAAAGATTTATTACACAAAAAGGAGCCGCAGGAATCTGTAGACATCATGATACATATCAGTTATATAAATGGATCGTCTACAAAACATTAATGCAAAAATGACAAAATAAAGGTAAAGGAGACATTTGTAAACAATTTAATACACACCAGCAGGTAAAATGAATCATTGGGAACATATTAAAGGGACAGTATACACTCATTTTCATATAACTGCATGTAATAGACACTACTATAAAGAATAAGATGCACAGCTACTGATATAAAAATCCAGTATAAAACTGTTTAAAAACTTACTTAGAAGCTGTCAGTTTGGCTCTGTTGAAAAGGCAGCTAGAAATCCCACTGCAAGTGGGAAATAAGACACTCCCCCTCCCCTCCCCCTTCTTTTGCATATGAAAAGACCCTTTACACAAACAGGAGCAAGCTGGAGAAGGTATCTGTCGGTATTCTCATAAAACTTTGGGGCTTGGTTAGGAGTCTGAAAATCAGAGCAATGATATTTATAAATAAGCAAAACTATCCATTTTAAAAAAACAAAACTTTATAAGCTATATAAATAGATCATCTACACAACATTTATGCAATGTATAATGTCCCTTTAAAGGGGAGAAAATTATACAGTACAATTTCCTATTAAACTTTCATGATTCAGAGTGTGCAATTTTAAACAACTTTCTAAAATACTTCTCATAAAAATATCTTTTTTATTTATATCCTTTGTTGAAGCAGCAGCAATGCACTACTGGGAGCTAGCTGAACACATCTTGTGAGCCATTGACAAGAGGTTTATGTGTGCAGCCACCAATCAGCAGCTAGCTCCCAGTAGTGCATTGCTACTCTTAAAACTACCTACGTATGCTTTTTTAACACAGGATACAAACAGAACAAAGCAAATTTGATAAAAGAAGTAAATTGAAAAATTGTATGTTCTACCTAAATTATTAACGTTTAATTGCGATTAGAGCTGCAACAACTAATCGGCATAATCGATAATAATCGATAATGAAAATAGTTGTCAACGAATCTCATAATCGATTAATCGATTAGTTGGTTTGCAATTAGCTGGTCTGTGCACAACACCAGCTGCTTCACTCCAATGAACTCCTGCACATGGTATTGTGTTTTATGGTTATGTCCTTAGCCTAAAGGACGTCTACAGACATCTACTTTTCACGTTTTCAGGACAGTATATGTTTACAACTACCCCTGGCTTATGTGCAACCCAGATACAATAGTCATCATTTGGATTGTTTATATTAAATTTGGTGATTTTGAACTATGCTTTTCATAATATAGTGCCAAGCTTGTTGTTTACACCTTGCCCTAGATTGATGGGAGTTATTTAAATTGATGTGCACTATTATCTGTTTGCACAATTATTAGCGTATTGCTTGCTATTGCTGATTATAAGTACTGTATAAATAAATGTGTAAGGCTTTGTCCTGTTATTGATATACAGTCCTTAGCGCTTTTGATTTTGTTTTTTTTTTGTTTTTTTATATTTTTAATAAATTGTTATAGTATGTACCAGATTCAACCTTTATAAGTATATATTCATTATTTTTAGAGCGGACTAGATATTTCCCCTAACCTTATAGCTGGTTATTTACCATTGCATATAGATATTCAAGATATTTTTATGTTAGAATGAAGTCAAGGGTTACTTTATTGAGAGGCCCCTTGCCAAGGTAGAAAACACTTAGCATTGGTGATGGTGAAGAGCTAACAAAGATAAATATCCCACTTTGGTGAAATTGGCAAAACCCTACTTATACACCTCAACAGCCTTTTCTCTGCTGCAGGAAATATAGCTGCACACAGAAAACCAGCCTTAGCCAGGAGCATGTGTACATGTTGAGATTTTTGCATTTCAATGCAAAGTTTCTGAAAGAGTGAATAACAGAATGTTATTAACAGTGATAGTCTAACTCTTTCTAGTTCTACCTCTTTTCAAACAGTTTGTGGTTTGGTTTTGTATAATTATAAAAATGTGCTCTGCTGCTTAAAAATTGAATAAACAGTTGTGTTAATGTAAAGTTTTCGTCTGAAGTTTATATTTGTAACACTCATTATGTGGATTTTATTTAAAACATAGAAAACTATTATTGATTCTCTTTTTATCCGATTAGTCGATTAATCGAAATAATAATCGGCCGATTAATCGATTATGAAAATAATCGTTAGTTGCAGTCCTAATTGCGATTTTACTGTCCCTTTGAGTCACAAGTAAAGTCCCACTCTGGAGCCGGTGACTGCAACATATGACTGCTGTTCCTGATTAGGAGCTGCAATGCTTATGGTCCCCTGGAGGGATCTAACCTAAGTGGTTTTAGCGCTTTACAGCTCAATACAACAAAACTATTAGCTCATTAACATATGATTTGCAAAGTCCCTTTAAACAACAATATAATAATATTAACCCCTTAACGACCAGCGCCATACCCTGTACGATGCTGGTCGTTACACCCTTAAGGACCAGCGACGAACCCTGTAAGTCTCTGCAGTCCTGAGCTTCTATCTGCCACGATCTTGCTCAAAATTGCGAGATCACGCTAAATAGATTTGCAGAGTTACCGTTGCAGAGTAGAAGAAACATCAGGGTATAAAAGGTGCCAGAAGAAATAATATAAAAAGGGAACCGCCCATCCAAAACATTAATTACGGGCGGGGTCGTGGACTCTCCCTGCCAGGAAGGAAAGGAATTTATCTGGTAAAGCATAAATTATGTTTTCCTTCCATAAGGCAGGGAGAGTCTACGACTTCATTCCTTACTGTTGGGAAAACTATACCCAAGCTACAGAGGATACTGACAAAAAAAAAAAAAAAAGAAGAAGAGGTGGACCCTATTCTGAGGGCACCACAGCCTGTAAAACTTTTCTCCAAAGCAAACACATCAAACTTGTAAAATTTAGAAAAAGTGTGTAAGGAGGACCAGGTAGCCGCCTTACAAATCTGATCCATTGAGGCTTCGTTCTTAAAAGCCTAAGAGGAAGCCACTGCTCTAGTGGAATGAGCCGTTTTACCTCTTAGGAGGCTGTTGTCCCGCTGTCTCATAAGCTAAGGGGATGGCACTCCTCAAACAGAAAGATAAGGAAGTTGTAGTAGCCTTCTGCCCCTTACAGTTCCCTGTATAGATGACAAACAAGGAAGAAGATTGTCTGAATTCCTTAGTAGCCTGAAGATAGAACTTCAAGGCACGAACCACATCTAGATATGAAGCAAACGTTCCTTTGCTGAAGAAGGATTAGGACACAAGGAAGGAACAACAATTTCTTGATTAATGTTACGATTTGACACCACCTTAGGGAGGAACCTTAGTTTAGTAGCATGAAAAACCAGACAGGGGGGGGGGGGGCACATTGCAAAGCAGAAATCTCAGAAACTGCACTCAGAGGCAATAGTCAACCAAAAAAAAAGAACCTTCCAAGAGAACAATTTATTGTCAACAGTATGCATAGGCTCAAACGGAGCCTGCTGCAAAACACTAAGAACAAGAATGAAAACGGAGCCCCAGATCTTAACACAGGTCTGATCCTAGCCAGAGCCTTAACAAAGGACTTCACATCCGGGAGCTCAGCCAATCTTTTGTGCAGTAACACCGACAGGGTCTATATCTGTCCCTTCAGGGAACTAGCAGATAATTCCTTCTCCAGTCCATCCTGGAGAAAAGCTAAAATTGTGGCAACCTTAACCTTATGCCAGGAAAAGCCATGCTCTTCACACCAGTACAAGTAAATCCTCCGCACTTTATGGTAGATACGATGAGTAACTTGCTTACGAGCTTGAACCAGTGTGTTGATAACACTCTCGGAAAATCCTCTCTTGGCTAAGACTAAGCGTTCAATCCCCACACAGTCAACCTCAGAAAATCTAGATTTTGATGAATGAAGGGACCCTGTATTAGCAGATCTTTGCGGCAAGGTAAGTCCACTAAGGAGATGAGGACATCCCCACCAGATCTGCAAACCACGTCCTTCGCAACCACGACGAAGCAATCAGAATCACTGATGCTCGCTCCTGCTTGATGCGGGAGAAGCGGTAATGGAGGAAAAAGATATGAGTCTGAACCTCCATGGTACTGATAAGTCATCTATCAGTTCTGCATGAGGATCCCTCGACTCGTATTGAGGAGGGATGCCATGAGATCTATCTCTGGCGTCCCCCACTCGCTGCATATCTCTGCAAACACCTCAGGGTGGAGAGACCATTCACCTGGGTGAAAAGATTGCCTGCTGAGAAAGTCAGATTCCAAGTTGTCCAAACCCGGAATGTGGATCGCTGACAGCGTACATCTGTGAGTCTCCGCCCACTCTAGTATGGGAGATACTTCTCTCATCTCCAAGGGACTTCTCGTTTCCCCCTGATGGTTGAGGTAGGCAACCGAGGTTATATAGTCTGATTGGAATCTGATAAACTGGGATGAACCCAGAAAGGGCCAAGCCTTCAAGGCATTGAAGATTGCCCAGAGTTCAAAAATATTGATAAGAAGGGAGGACTCCTCCTGAGTCCACAGACCTTGTGCCTTCATGGCATCCCAAACGGCTCCCCAGTCGGAAAGCCTTGCGTCCGTAGTCGCAATCTCCCACGACGGTCTCAAGGAGGACGTGCCTTGGGACAGATTATCTGGACCGAGCCACCAGGAGAGTGAGTCTCTCGACAGATTGTCCAGCACGATCTGTTGAGACAGATCTAAATGGTCGCCGTTCCTTTGTCTCAGCATGCATAGTTGTAAGGCTCTGAGATGGAATCTGGCAAAGGATTGATGTCTATACAAGACATAATGAGTTTGATCACCTCCATACACTGAGCCACTAAGGGTCTTGAGGAAGCCTGGAGGGCAAGACATGCAGAAGTTAGTTTGTAACGTCTCTGATCTGTGAGGAATATCCTCATGGATATGGAGTCTATTATTATTCCCATGAAATTCACCCTCGTACTTGGAGTAAGAGAACTCTTTTCCAAGTTTATCTTCCATCCATGTGATCGAAGAAGATTGAGAAGGGACTTCGAATGTTCTTCCGCTAGACGAAAAGATGGTGCCTGTACCAAGATATCGTCCAGGTAAGGCACTACTGCAATACCTCGTGTTCTGGCAATGGCTAGAACAGCTCCCAGAACCTTCGAAAATATCCCTGGAGCAGCTAGACCAAATGGAAGAGCTATGAACTGGAAGTGCTGGTCAAGAAAAGCAAACCTCAGGAACTGAAAATGTTCCCTGTGTATCAGGACGTGAAGGTATGCATCCTTCAGGTCTATTGTGGTCATAAACTGTCCTTTCTGAACCAGAGGAAGGATTAACTGAATTGTCTCCATTTTGAAAGTAGGAACACTCAGAAACTTGTTTAGGCACTTTAGTTCCAGAATTAAATGAAAAGTTCCCTCCTTCTTTAGAACCACAAAAAGGTTTGAATCAAAACCCCAAACCTCTATCTGCTGTAGGTACCGGAACAATTACTCCTAGAGAGAGGAGAGATCCCGTATGTAACCTATAAAGGCAGCCCTCTTTTCTGGTCTTGTAGACAGACTGGAGAGTAGGAATCTGCCCATGGGTGGATGAGACTTGAAAATACAATCTCCAGGATCCAATGTTCCTGTACATCCTGAAACCAAACGTCTGGAAAAAAAGAGACAGTCTGCCCCCTACTCGATCTGATCCCAGATCGGTGGCTGCACCTTCATGCCGATTTATCAGCGGGCGTCTTAGTCTGTTTTGACTTATTCCAGGACTGAGCTGGCTTCTAAGTACCCTTGGGCTGCTCGGACTTGGTCGAGGATCACTGTCGTTGGGATTTGTCAGAACGAAAAGTAGACAATTGCCGTCCATTAGGCCTATTTTTCTTGACCTGCGGTAAGGCACCCTCCCCTCCGGTAACTGTAGAAATAATGGAGTTCAGCCCTGGACCGAATAAAATCTTGCCCTTGAAAGGAAGAGAAAGGAGTCTGGATTTAGAAGTCATATCCGCAGACCAAGACTTCAACCAGAGAGCCCGGCAGGCTAGGACCTCAAAACAGAAGCCTTCGCATTTACGCAAATAATCTGCATATTCGCGTCACAGATGAAAGAGTTAGCCATTCTTAGTGCTTTAATTCTCTCCTGAATATCCTCAAGGGGAGTCTCCACCTCCATGAGCTCCGACAGAGTGTCACACAGTAGGTAGCTGATCCAGCAACCGCGGCTACAGCTGCTGCCGGTGGAAATAAAAACCCTGTATGTTGAAACATCTTCCTCAGAAAAGTTTCCATTTTCTTATCCATAGGCTCTCTAAAAGAATAACGATCCTCCAAAGGGATAGTAGTATGCTTAGCCAGTGTAGAGATAGTGCCATCCACATTAGGGATGGAGCCCCACAAATCTAATTGAGAGTCAGGGACCATGAATACTTTTTTTTAAATGTAGACGAGGGGGAAAAAGAAGTTCCTACTCTTTCCCATTCGTTACTAATAATGTTCGTCATCTAAACTGGCACAGGAAAAGTCAGAGGGACCTTCCTATCTTCATAAACCCTGTCTAATTTAGGGATCTTAGGTACCTCAGGGAGTGTAGCCTCTGGAACCTCTAGCGAAGACAGAACATCCTTTAATAAAAAACGCAGATGCTCAATTTTAAATCTAAAAGGAGGGTTCCTCCGCTGAAGGAGGTTAAAAAACTGAAGTCTCCGACTCAGAAAATTCACCCTCCGAAGCCACAGAGGTTAACTTATCTTCGGATAACTGGGACATAGTAGCTAAATCCGACAAATATTTAGATGACTCTAGGTCAGGAGAACTATGTTTAACCTTTCTCTTGCGTTTGTTAGAGAGTGAGGTAAGGCCCTCAGGGCCGCAGACATCGCCGATAGTAACTACGCGGTAAAGTCCGCCTCCAGATGGGAGGATTAAATGAGCCGCGGGGAACTGCATGTGGAGCGGGTAATGTAGAAAGGGTAGTAATTTCTTGGGACCAAGACTCCTGAGAAGTAGACAGCTCAGAGGGGCTAATAGCGCTATGAGTATTAGCAGGCTTGTCTCCCTTCTTAGACTTTAGAACAGTGTTTAGGCAAATGGAACAAAATTGAAACGGCGGGCAAACCACAACCTCCTCACAATATAAACAGGAATTATTCATCAGTACAGAAGGAGCGGAACCTTCTAATGTAGTATCAGAGTCCTCTATAGCTTTGTAAATACCCACAGAAGGACAAACAAAAACGCTTTTTATTTAAAAAACGGCACCTTTAAAGGGACACTGAACCCAATTTGTTTCTTTTGTAATTCAAAAAGAGCATGCAATTTTAAGCAACTTTCTAATTTATTCCTATTATCAATTTTTCTTCGTTCTCTTGCTATCATTATTTGAAAAAGAAGGCATCTAAGCTTTTTTTTTTGTTTCAGTACTCTGGACAGCACTTTTTTATTGGTGGATGAATTTATCCACCAATCAGCAAGGACAACCCAGGTTGTTCACCAAAAATGGGCCGGCATCTAAACTTACATTCTTGCATTTCAAATAAAGATACCAAGAGAATGAAGAAAATTTGAAAATAGGAGTAAATTAGAAAGTTGCTTAAAATTTCATGCTCAATCTGAATCACGAACCACCTCCTAGACCCAGACAGCTAACAGTGATCTCCTTAGGAATGGCGTCTGCAGCAGGATCTTAGAAAATTTAAGAGGCCGCACCCTGTCACATAGTGCTTAAGACAGGACTTCCCCTATTATGAAAAAGGGCGCTAAGCTATTATGAGCTGCGCAACGCTTCAAAAATGAAAGTGAAACCTATTTGTTACAAGTCAAAAAACACAGTCTATGAACCCAAAAAAAAACTCACATTAAGCAGATATAAATCCCCAAGCTGTTCAAATAATCTCTCTGAAGGAGATATTAACCCTTGATCCTATCAATGTATAAAAGGAGCTACACTGTGACCCTGTATAGCCTTTTAAAGTGTATATATAAAAAAATGGTCGTACCCTCCAGGATCCATGCTGTTGAACAGGCACAGCCTCTCAAGTGTGACAGTCTTGCAGCAGTGCTTCTGACATGGACTTGAGTGTGTAACAGCAAGCGTTGAAACTCGTCAACACTGATTGCTCAGGAATTGTTAGCGACAGTCTGGATGGGCTTGCAGAAAAACTTTCCCTGCATCTCCAGAATCTAACTTTGATCATTTCTCTGAGAGGTTGACATGATTACTTAAAACTTCAGTCCTTTCTTGAAGCGAACATACCCATTACAGGACTATCCAAATCTTTTGACACTTCTCTGCCACCTTCTATAGTGAAGAAAGGCAAGGAATGACTGGGGGATAGGGAAGTGGGAGAGATATTTAAGCCTATGGCTGGGGTGTCTTTGTCGCCTACTTGTGGCCAGGTGTTGTATTTCCCAACAGTAAGGAATGAAGCTGTGGACTCTCCCTGCCTTATGGAAGGAAAAAAGTTTATTTTAATTTTTTTAAAAAAAATGTTTGCCAGTACCCAATTTGCTTCAAATTAGGCAGACAGCTGCCAGTACCTAAGATAACGACAAATAGGTAGAGGGGGGAGGGTTAGAGAGCTATTGGGGAGGGGGAGATCAGGTAGATTGGGAGCTAAGGGGGATCCAACACTGCAAAATATTAAAATAAAAAAACCTTTCATTTTAGTACTGGCAGACTTTCTGCCAGTACTTAAGATGGGGGTAACAATTGTGAGGTGGGGGAGGGAAGAGGGCTGTTTGAGAGGGGACAGGGAGGGATCAGGGGGAGTCTGATTTGTACACCAAAGTTACAATTAATCATACAAGCTACCTAATTAACCCCTTCACTGCTGGGCATAATACAAGTGTGGTGCTCAGCAGCATTTAGCAGCCTTCTAATTACCAAAAGGCAATGTCAAAGCCATATATGTATGCTAATTCTAAACAAAGGGGATCCCAGAGAAGCATTTACAACCATTTGTGCCATGATTGCACAAACAGTTTGTAAATTTCAGTGAGAAACCTAAAATTGTGAAAAAATCTACGATTTTTTAAATTTGATCGCATTTGGAGGTGAAATGGTGGCATGAAATATACCAAAATGGGCCTAGATCAATACTTTGGATTGTCTACTAAAAAAAACATAATTTATGTAAGAACTTACCTGATAAATTCATTTCTTTCATATTAGCAAGAGTCCATGAGCTAGTGACGTATGGGATATACATTCCTACCAGGAGGGGCAAAGTTTTCCAAACCTCAAAATGCCTATAAATACACCCCTCACCACACCCACAAATCAGTTTAACGAATAGCCAAGAAGTGGGGTGATAAGAAAAAAAAGTGCGAAAGCATAAAAAATAAGGAATTGGAATAATTGTGCTTTATACAAAAAAATCATAACCACCACAAAAAAAGGGTGGGCCTCATGGACTCTTGCTAATATGAAAGAAATTAATTTATCAGGTAAGTTCTTACATAAATTATGTTTTCTTTCATGTAATTAGCAAGAGTCCATGAGCTAGTGACGTATGGGATAATGAATACCCAAGATGTGGATCTTCCACGCAAGAGTCACTAGAGAGGGAGGGATAAAATAAAGACAGCCAATTCCGCTGAAAAATAATCCACACCCAAAACAAAGTTTAAATCTTATAATGAAAAAAACTGAAAATATAAGCAGAAGAATCAAACTGAAACAGCTGCCTGAAGTACTTTTCTACCAAAGACTGCTTCTGAGGAAGAAAACACATCAAAATGGTAGAATTTCGTAAAAGTATGCAAAGAAGACCAAGTTGCTGCTTTGCAAATCTGATCAACCGAAGCTTCATTCCTAAATGCCCAGGAAGTAGAGACTGACCTAGTTGAATGAGCTGTAATCCTTTGAGGCGGAGTTCTACCCGACTCAACATAAGCATGATGAATCAAAGACTTTAACCACGATGCCAAAGAAATGGCAGAAGCCTTCTGACCATTCCTAGAACCAGAAAAGATAACAAATAGACTAGAAGTCTTTCGGAAATCTTTAGTAGCTTCAACATAATATTTCAAAGCTCTAACTACATCCAAAGAATGCAACAATCTTTCCTTAGAGTTCTTAGGATTAGGACACAATGAAGGAACTACAATTTTTCTACTAATGTTGTTAGAATTCACAACCTTAGGTAAAATTTTAAATGAAGTTCGCAAAACCGCCTTATCCTGATGAAAAATCAGAAAAGGAGACTCACAAGAAAGAGCAGATAATTCAGAAACTCTTCTAGCAGAAGAGATGGCCAAAAGAAACAAAACTTTCCAAGAAAGTAATTTAATATCCAGCGAATGCATAGGTTCAAACGGAGGAGCTTGAAGAGCCCCTAGAACCAAATTCAAACTCCAAGGAGGAGAAATTGACTTAACAGGTTTTATACGAACCAAAGCTTGTACAAAACAATAAATATCAGGAAGACTAGCAATCTTTCTGTGAAAAAAGAACAGAAAGAGCAGAGATTTGTCCTTTCAAGGAACTTGCAGACAAACCTTTATCCAAACCATCCTGAAGAAACTGTAAATTTCTAGGAATTCTAAAGAATGCCAAGAAAAATGATGAGAAGAACACCAAGAAATGTAAGTCTTCCAGACTCGATAATATATCATCCTAGATACAGATTTACGAGCCTGTAACATAGTATTAATTACGGAGTCAGAGAAACTTCTATGACTGAGAATCAAGAGTTAAATCCTTAAATTTGAAGGTATGGAGATTGGAGATCCTGATGGGAAAAAAGGACCTTGCGATAGAAGGTCTGGTCTTAACGGAAGAGACCACGGTTGGCAAGTAGCCATCCGGACAAGATCCGTATACCAAAACCTGTGAGGCCATGCTGGAGCCACCAGCAGAATAAACGAACGCTAAGAAGAACTAGAGGCGGAAAGATATAAGCAGGATGATACTTCCAAGGAAGTGACAATGCATCCACTGCTTCCGCCTGAGGATCCCTGGATCTGGACAGATACCTGGGAAGCTTCTTGTTTAGATGAGAAGCCATCAGATCTATTTCTGGAAGTCCCCATATTTGAACAATCTGAAGAAATACCTCTGGGTGAAGAGACCATTCGCCCGGATATAGCGTTGGCGACTGAGATAATCCGCTTCCCAATTGTCTATACCTGGGATATGAACCGCAGAAATTAGACAGGAGCTGGATTCCGCCCATACAAGTATTCGAGATACTTCTTTCATAGCCAGAGGACTGTGAGTCCCTCCTTGATGATTGACATATGCCACGGTTGTGACATTGTCCGTCTGGAAACAAATGAACGACTCTCTCTTTAGAAGAGGCCACGACTGAAGAGCTCTGAAAATTGCACGGAGTTCCAAAATGTTGATTGGTAATCTCGCCTCCTGAGATTCCCAAACCCCTTGTGCTGTCAGAAACCCCCATACAGCTCCCCAACCTGTCAGACTTGCATCTGTAGAGATCACAGTCCAGGTTGGAAGAACAAAAGAAGCCCCCTGAACTAAACGATGGTGGTCTGTCCACCACGTCAGAGAGTGTTGAACAATCGGTTTTAAAGATATTAATTGACATATCTTTGTATAATCCTTGCACCACTGGTTCAGCATACAGAGCTGAAGAGGTCGCATGTGAAAACGAGCAAAGGGGATCGCGTCCAATGCAGCAGTCATAAGACCTAGAATTTCCATGCATAAGGCTACCGAAGGAAATGATTGAGACTGAAGGTTTCGACAAGCTGAAACCAATTTCAGACGTCTCTTGTCCGTCAGAGACAGAGTCATGGACACTGAATCTATCTGGAAACCTAAAAAGGTTACCCTTGTCTGAGGAATCAACAAACTTTTTGGTAAATTGATCCTCCAACCATGTTCTTGAAGAAACAACACTCATAAAAGACTGGAAGGTTCTTTCTATTGAAAATGAGCAAAGGGAATTGAATCCAATGCTGTGGCCATAAGACCAAAAACTTCTATGCATATATAGCAACTGAAGGAAATAATAGAGACTAAAAGGTATCGACAGACGGAACCCAATAAAATTGTCCCTTGTCTGATAGAGACAAAGACAGTAACACAAACAGGCCCATTTATCAAGCTCCGTATGGAGCTTGAAGGGCCGTGTTTCTGGCGAGTCTTCAGACTCGCCAGAAACACAAGTTATGAAGCAGCGGTCTAAAGACCGCTGCTTCATAACCCTGTCCGCCTGCTCTGAGCAGGCGGACAGGAACCGCCGGAAATCAACCCGATCGAATACGATCGGGTTGATTGACAGCTCCCTGCTGGCGGCCGATTGGCCGCGAGTCAGCAGGGGGCGGCGTTGCACCAGCAGCTCTTGTGAGCTGCTGGTGCAATGTTAAATGTGGAGAGCGTATTGCTCTCCGCATTTAGCGAGGTCTTGCGGACCTGATCCGCAGTGTCGGATCAGGTCCGCAAGCCCTTTGATAAATGGGCCCCAAACTATCTGGAAACCTAAAAAAGGTGACCCTTGTGTGAGGAATCAAGAGCTTTTGAAAAAAAGATCCTCTAACTATGTCCTGAAGAGCAAAGTGAATCATATGAGATTCCGCATCCTCAGAAAGTAATCTGAATAAAAACAGAAAAAACATAATTTATGTAAGAACTTACCTGATAAATTCATTTCTTTCATATTAGCAAGAGTCCATGAGCTAGTGACGTATGGGATATACATTCCTACCAGGAGGGGCAAAGTTTCCCAAACCTTAAAATGCCTATAAATACACCCCTCACCACACCCACAATTCAGTTTAACGAATAGCCAAGAAGTGGGGTGATAAGAAAAAAGTGCGAAAGCATATAAAATAAGGAATTGGAATAATTGTGCTTTATACAAAAAAAAATCATAACCACCACAAAAAAGGGCGGGCCTCATGGACTCTTGCTAATATGAAAGAAATGAATTTATCAGGTAAGTTCTTACATAAATTATGTTTTCTTTCATGTAATTAGCAAGAGTCCATGAGCTAGTGACGTATGGGATAATGACTACCCAAGATGTGGATCTTTCCACACAAGAGTCACTAGAGAGGGAGGGATAAAATAAAGACAGCCAATTCCTGCTGAAAATAATCCACACCCAAAATAAAGTTTAATGAAAAACATAAGCAGAAGATTCAAACTGAAACCGCTGCCTGAAGTACTTTTCTACCAAAAACTGCTTCAGAAGAAGAAAATACAACAAAATGGTAGAATTTGTTAAAAGTATGCAAAGAGGACCAAGTTGCCGCTTTGCAAATCTGATCAACCGAAGCTTCATTCCTAAACGCCCAGAAAGTAGAAACTGAACTAGTAGAATGAGCTGTAATCCTATGAGGCGGAGTCTTACCCGACTCAACATAGGCAAGATGAATCAAAGATTTCAACCAAGATGCCAAAGAAATGGCAGAAGTTTTCTGGCCTTTCTAAAACCGGAAAAGATAACAAATAAACTAGAAGTCTTTCGGAAAGACTTAGTAGCTTCAACATAATATTTCAAAGCTCTAATAACATCCAAAGAAAGCAACGATTTCTCCTTAGAAATCTTAGGATTAGGACATAATGAAGGAACCACAATGTCTCTACTAATGTTGTTGGAATTCACAACTTAGGTAAAAATTCAAAAGAAGTTCGCAACACCGCCTTATCCTGATGAAAAATCAGAAAAGGAGACTCACAAGAAAGAGCAGATAATTCAGAAACTCTTCTGGCAGAAGAGATGGCCAAAAGGAACAAAACTTTCCAAGAAAGTAATTTAATATCCAATGAATGCATAGGTTCAAATGGAGGAGCTTGAAGAGCCCCCAGAACCAAATTCAAACTCCAAGGAGGAGAAATTGACTTAATGACAGGCTTTATACGAACCAAAGCTTGTACAAAACAATGAATATCAGGAAGAATAGCAATCTTTCTGTGAAAAAGAACAGAAAGAGCAGAGATTTGACCTTTCAAGGAACTTGCGGACAAACCCTTATCTAAACCATCCTGAAGAAACTGGAATATTCTCGGTATTCTAAAAGAATGCCAAGAAAAATGATGAGAAAGACACCAAGAAATACAAGTCTTCCAGACTCTATAATATATCTCTCTGGATACAGATTTACGAGCCTGTAACATAGTATTAATCACAGAGTCAGAGAAACCTCTTTGACCAAGAATCAAGCGTTCAATCTCCATACCTTTAAATTTAAGGATTTCAGATCCTGATGGAAAAAAAGGACCTTGAGACACAAGGTCTGGTCTTAACGGAAGAGTCCACGGTTGGCAAGAGGCCATCCGGACAAGATCCGCATACCAAAACCTGTGAGGCCATGCCGGAGCTACCAGCAGAACAAACGAGCATTCCTTCAGAATCTTGGAGATTACTCTTGGAAGAAGAACTAGAGGCGGAAAGATATAGGCAGGATGATACTTCCAAGGAAGAGATAATGCATCCACTGCCTCCGCCTGAGGATCCCGGGATCTGGACAGATACCTGGGAAGTTTCTTGTTTAGATGAGAAGCCATCAGATCTATTTCTGGAAGTTCCTACATTTGAACAATCTGAAGAAATACCTCTGGGTGAAGAGACCATTCGCCCGGATGCAACGTTTGGCGACTGAGATAATCCGCTTTCCAATTGTCCATACCTGGGATATGAACCGCAGAGATTAGACAGGAGCTGGATTCCGCCCAAACCAAAATTCGAGATACTTCTTTCATAGCCAGAGGACTGTGAGTCCCTCCTTGATGATTGATGTATGCCACAGTTGTGACATTGTCTATCTTAAAACAAATGAACAACTCTCTCTTCAGAAGAGGCCAAAACTGAAGAGCTCTGAAAATTGCACGGAGTTCCAAAATATTGATCGGAAATCTCACCTCCTGAGATTCCCAAACCCCTTGTGCCGTCAGATACCCCCACACAGCTCCCCAACCTGTAAGACTTGCATCTGTTGAGATTATAGTCCAGGTCGGACGAACAAAGAAGCCCCTTGAACTAAACGATGGTGATCTGTCCACCATGTCAGAGAGTGTCGTAAAATCGGTTAAAAGATATTAATAGAGATATCTTTGAGTAATCCCTGCACCATTGGTTCAGCATACAGAGCTGAAGAGGTCGCATGTGAAAACGAGCAAAGGAGATCGCATCTGATGCGGCAGTCCTAAGACCCAACATTTCCATGCATAAGGCTACCAAAGGGAATGATTGTGACTGAAGGTTTTGACAAGCTGATATCAATGTTAAACTTCTCCTGACTGACAAGGACAGAGTCATAGACACTGAATTTATCTAGAACCCAAAAAAGGTTACCCTTGTCTGAGGAATCAATGAATTGATTGGTAAATTGATCCTCCAACCATGAACTTGAAGAAACAACACAAGTCGATTCGTATGAGATTCTTCGAAAATGAGAAGACTGAGCAAGTACCAAGATATCATCCAAATAAGGAAATACCAAAACCCTATTCTCTGATTACAGAAAGAAGGGCACCGAGAACCTTTGAAAAAAATTCTTGGAACTGAGGCTAGGCCAAACGGTAGAGCCACAAAACTGGTAATGCTTGTCTAAAAAGAGAATCTCAGACACTAAAAGTGATCTGGATGAATCGGAATATGCAGATACACATCCTGTAAATCTATTGTAGACATATAATGCCCTTGCTAAACAAAAGGCAGGATAGTCCTACAGTAACCATCTTGAATGTTGGTATCCTAACATAACGATTCAATAATGATAGATCCGGAACTGGTCTGAAGGAATTGACCTTCTTTGGTACAATGAAGAGATAAAATAAAACCCCAGCCCCTGTTCCAGAACTGGAACTGGCATAAATACTCCAGCCAACTCTAGATCTGAAACACATTTCAGAAATGCTGAGCCTTTGCTGTGTTAACTGGGACACGGGAAAGAAAAGAATCTCTTAGCAGGAGGCCTTAACTTGAAGCCAATTCTGTACCTTTCTGAAACAATGTTTCTGAAACCAGAGATTAAAAACGGAATTGATCCAAATTTCTTTGAAGAAAACGTAATCTGCCCCATACCAGCTGAGCTGGAATAAGGGCCGCACCTTCATAGGTACTTAGGAGCTGGCTATAGGTTTCTATAAGGCTTGGATATATTCCAAACTGAAAATAGTTTCCAAACTGATACCGCTCCTGAGGATGAAGGATCAGGCTTTTGTTCCTTGTTGTGAGGAAAGGAACGAAAATGATTATTTACCCTGGAAAGTAAGGGAAAGCAAGGTTGACTTAGAAGATATGTCAGCATTCCAAGTTTAATCCATAAAGCTTTTCTAGCTAAAATAGCTAGAGACATATACCTGACATCAACTCTAATGATATCAAAAGATGGTATCACCAAAAAAAAAAAAAATTATTAGCATGTTATAGAATAATAATAATGCTATAAAATTATGATCTGTTACTTGTTGCGCTAAAGCTTCTAACCAAAAAGTTGAAGCTGCAGCAACATCCGCTAAAAATATAGCAGGTCTAAGAAGATTACCTGAACATAAGGAAGCTTTTCTTAGAAAGGATTCAATATTCCTATCTAAAGGATCCTTAAATTAAGTACTATCTGCCGTAGGAATAGTAGTACATTAGCAGGAGTAGAGACAGCCCCATAACCTTAGGGATTTTTGTCCCAAAAAACTCTAATCTGTCAGATGGCACAGGATATAATTTGCTTAAACGTCTAGAAGGAGTAAATAAATTACCCAAATTATTCCATTCCCTGGAAATTACTTCAGAAATAGCATCAGGGAGATAAAACACTTCTGGAATAACTACAGGAGATTTAAAAACCTTATTTAAACGTTTACATTTAGTATCAAGAGGACCAGAATCCTCTATTTCTAATGCAAATAACACTTCTTTAAGTAAAGAACGAATAAATTCCATCTTGAACAAATACAAAGATTTATCAGCATCAACCTCTGAGACAGAAACTTCTGAACCAGAAGAACCATTATCAGTATCAGAATGATGATGTTCATTTAAAAATTCATCTGAAAAAAGAGAAGTTTTAAAAGACTTTTATGCATACTAGAAGGAGAAATAACAGACATAGCCTTCTTAATGGATTTAAAAAATAAAATCTCTTATGTTATCAGGAACACTCTGAAAATTAGATGTTGACGGAACAGCAACAGGTAATGTAACAGTACTAAAGGAAATTTTATCTGCATTAATAAGTTTGACATGACATGCAATACAAATAACAGCTGGAGAAACAGATACCAAAAGTTTATAGCAGATACACTTAGCTTTGGTAGCTCCAGCACTGTGCAGTGATTTTCCTGTAGTATCTTCTGACTCAGTTGCAACGTGGAACATCTTGCAATATGTAAAAGAAAAAAAAACAACATATAAAGCAAAATTGATCAAATTCCTTAAATGACAGTTTCAGGAATGGGAAAAAAATGCCAGTGAACAAGCTTCTAGCAACCAGAAGCAATAAATAATGAGACTTAAATAATGTGGAGACAAAAATGACGCCCATCTTTTTTAGCGCCAAAAAAGACGCCCACATTATTTGGCGCCTAAATGCTTTTGGCGCCAAAAATGACGCCACATCCGGAACGCCGACATTTTTGACGCAAAAAAACGTCAAAAAATGACGCAACTTCCGGCGACACGTATGACGCCGGAAACAGAAAAAAATTTTTGCGCCAAAAAAGTCCGCGCCAAGAATGACGCAATAAAATGAAGCATTTTCTGCCCCCGCGAGCCTAACAGCCCACAGGGAAAAAGTCAAATTTTTTAAGGTAAGAAAAAATGATTGAAACAAATGCATTTATCCCAAATATGAAACTGACTGTCTGAAAAATAAGGAAAGTTGAACATTCTGAGTCAAGGCAAATAAATGTTTGAATACATATATTTAGAACTTTATAAATAAAGTGCCCAACCATAGCTTAGAGTGTCACAGAAAATAAGATTTACTTACCCCAGGACACTCATCTACATGTTTGTAGAAAGCCAAACCAGTACTGAAACGAGAATCAGCAGAGGTAATGGTATATATAAGAGTATATCGTCGATCTGAAAAGGGAGGTAAGAGATGAATCTCTACGACCGATAACAGAGAACCTATGAAATAGACCCCGTAGAAGGAGATCACTGCATTCAAATAGGCAATACTCTCCTCACATCCCTCTGACATTCACTGCACGCTGAGAGGAAAACCGGGCTCCAACTTGCTGCGGAGCGCATATCAACGTAGAATCTAGCACAAACTTACTTCACCACCTCCATCGGAGGCAAAGTTTGTAAAACTGAATTGTGGGTGTGGTGAGGGGTGTATTTATAGGCATTTTAAGGTTTGGGAAACTTTGCCCCTCCTGGTAGGAATGTATATCCCATACGTCACTAGCTCATGGACTCTTGCTAATTACATGAAAGAAATGAAAATATGCATTTATTGTATCTAATGAAAACAAATAATGCTATCAATGACCATAAAAAGGCAGAATAGTTTGAATAAAACTCCAAAACCCAGTTCCTAAAAAAGGAACTGAAAGAAATACCCCAGAAGATTCCAGGTCTGAGCAGAGCTTGAACCCCATGGGTGCCCAGCCATGCTTCAACAGTACCCAAAATATATAGGACAGAAACACACTTAAAGAAAGTGTTAGCCTTACTGGAATAAAATCAAAGAAATTTGGACCAAATAGAACCAAATAAATTTCAAAGAAGTCTTAACCTGCCCCTTACCAGCCAAGCTGGAATACGGTACGAACATCGCAATTTTAGGGAGCTGATTTCGAACTGAAAAATTTCCAATTATAAACATGTTACTTGGGAAAGAACTCAGGAATTCGTTCCTTAATAAGAACAACCAAACTAGTATAAGCTTAAAGTTTTAGTCTTAGAACTCAATCTTGAAGCCCAGAGTAACAGTTAAGAATTGAATCCAATTATAAAACAAATAATTGATTATCTTAGAACAAAAGAAATATGGATTTTTTAAAAATCACAAAAATTCTTCTAGCTAAAATAGCTTAAGACATAGATTAACTCTCATTTGCGAAAATATTCAATAAAACGACATTATTAGCCTAATAGTCCAGTTTAAAGGACCAGTCAATACAGTGGACCTGCATAATCAACAAATGCGAAAGCACCTAGTCTAGTAAATGTTGTCCCTTTAACAATGCTAAAATAAATCATAATCTGATACTTGATCTTAAAGAAAACAGAAAAAATGAAGCAATTGCAATATCCAAATAAATCACAGGACTAAGAAAAGTACCTGAAACTAAATAATTTTGCATAAATAAGATACAACTATCTAAAGGAAAATAAATACTATTTTGCTATAGAAACAATAGCATAATGAGTAGGAGTAGAGATAGCCCCAATAAATTGGAGAACCCTCCAAATTGAATTTAACTGCTGGCAAAGAATATAGTTTAAAACCTTTGAAGAAGGAATAAAAGAAAATTCTCAGCCTATTCCATTCCCTAGTATGGGGAATTGGAAAGAAAACCTTTGAAAACACAGAAGAATAAATAGGCAGAAATAGTGTCAGCTAGTCTTAAAGAACTAGTTACCTTAATATCCAAAATAATCAACACCTTTTCAACAAAGAACAAATGTACTTTAATAATAAAAAAATAATAAAAAAGTAGATTTGTTAGTGTCAATATCTGATGAAGAAAATTTCTGAAAGAGAAAAAACATCATCGGAAAAGGATAAATCAGTATGTTGTTGGTCATTTGAAACTTCAATAATTAAAAAAGAAGTGAAAAAAACTTAAAAATTTTATTAGAAGGCACGAAGTCAGACAAAGCCTTTAAATCAGAAAAATATTTCTTATAAATCTAAATATTTCTTGTACATAAGATGTAAGAATGGCAATATATAAAGCATAAATACTAATGGATTCTGCATGTAAAAGTATATCATGATAACTTATTACAAACCATAGCTAAAGATAAACATTTATAACATTTAAAATAAATGAAC
>NC_069507.1:26204292-26216792 GCF_027579735.1 Bombina bombina | reverse complement strand
CTCCTTGCCCAATGTGCTTAGAGGGATATGGCTGCACCTCACTGACGAGGCCCAAAGGAGGCCGAAATTATCGTCTGGGGTTGTCATGTTCCTTGTTCAGAGGAGAATTGTCTGGTATTTCGGGGCTGGACTGACCATGTTGGCGGGATCAGACTGATATAATACAGGAAAGTTTTCCTCTGTGAAAAGCACAATTGGGCAGAAAGAAGCTACTTCCAGGTGGCAACCAGGCCATAGAACAAGCTATTGATGCTGCTTTTTGTTCCTGGCAGACTGCTTCTCTTTCTGTTTTGCAGAATTAAAATGCACCCAGGATTTGCAAAGTCCTGATAAAGCAATACTCTAAAGATGGGGCAATATATTCACATATTGGAGGGTAATTCTTGAGGATAAATCTGCCAGGCAGTGATTGCGCTAAACTGACTAGCTATGTATTCCCTTATCTACAGATAACACTATGTAATACATGGTAAACAGGTCTGAAATAAAATAAAAAGGCTGAAAGTGACCTCTCATGGAACAAGGTGAGAAATGTCTTAAAACTCTCATTATAACCCTAAAACATCCTGTTAGTATTAGGAAAATGTGCTTTTATTGCTGCGCACAGTGCCCTGTATTGTTCCTGCTTTTATGTTCTGTCTCTGGCTTAAGAGCCACTTAGCAGAATTTTAAATAATTAAAATGTTACTGTTCATGACCAGACAAGCGCTAGGGACAGGCTAGTGTTTGAAGTCTCTGAAGATTCTGTTTCCATAGAGGAAGTAAAACGTATCTGTAGCAGGACTGTGACCCACTATGTCATTTACCACCAGAGGCAGAACCTTTTTTAAATTTCTGCAATGAGAATTTTTTTTAATAAAAACATTTCTGTGGGTCATTTTGAAATTAAATTCATTTTTGGGGGGGCAGTCACAATAAAGCACTAGCTTAACTGCAAGGTGTTGATTAACTGGACAATAAAGCAATTTTTAAAGTTTTATAATCTATTCTAGCAGTTGAAAATCTCATTGCAAATTAGCAGCAGAAAAAAAATGTTTTTAAAATGTCTCTTGAATAAATGTTTCTTTTGCTCTTAGTCTAACATCACAATCATACTGTAAAAATGTGCTAATAACAAAGTGTATTGCTCACAAGAACGCCTCACATTCAGGAGTCGCAGTTTTGCAGACCAGAAAAGGCTAGATGGAGCAGGGTTAAAAAAAAATTTGAGAACCAGTCCTGTTACATATTTGACTGTTCTCTTCAAATAGTGCTTCACTCTGGTTGCCCTGTGCTATAGAAACCGTACACAGTGCAGCCAGAGCACAGCGTTGTTGGAAGAGAACAGCCTGATGCAGCGCAGCACTGCAAACCAAAAGAGCAAACCGTTCCTGCATGTGCCCCATTCTTTCTCCAGACTTGCTGCTTTTTCTATGAATGACACTTCAGATCACAGCATGTTCTGCCTTGGGGCACAGGACCCATCCTTTAATACATAAAGCTCATGATACCAGCTGCAATAAAAACATTAGGAAGTCAAACAAACCACAACGTAAGTTTTCTTATCTATATAGCACACACAAGTAAGTTTATATGGTCTTCAAAAAACCCACAGACATAAGGTTTATGCCCAAACGTGTGGGAAGGCTCACAGAACCAATGACACATAATGACAGTTTCAGCCGAGTAACTCTCTCTCCCATTCATATATATGCAATGCAGTTCATTTACTAAGTAGTGAGGTAGCTCCCTCCATATAATATTTTTTAGGCTATCCCTTATGTGTTATATACAAAATCTTGGCTTCGCTCTTAAAATTGTGTAGCGGACTAGCTTAGGAGACGAGCACTGAAGTTCCTTAGCAGGACATAGCTGGAGATTGGCAGGTAAATGTAGTGATTGTAGCTCCAGAAGGTGACTTTGCCTATGTGTTTGCCAACACATTGTTGGAAAGAGTAAGTTACATGCTCTAACAGACTACAGCGTTACAATGTTATTTTAACTTTCTGGTTGCTTGATATAAAGTCTTTCTAGTGTTGAATGTGAGCTCCTAAACTACATTACCCCATTTAATGTGTGTCCCTGCAGTTACAATGCAGATGTGATCACAGTTGTGCTACCCACAAGTATGTTTTTTTATTTATGACACTACAGAATATTTTTGCTGCACTGACATAATATGTACGAGATGTTAGCAAACACAACTCTATTTCTACAACAGAGTGATCCTAGAAGTTATATTAGCGAATGCAGCTACTGTACTTGGTGCATACGACATCTGGAGACAGACAGGAAGGAAGTACTGCAGGCTTGATATTCCTGGGCATACACATGATGCTAACAGTGAGCAGTAAATACCCCAATAGTCAGGCGCAAGGATACACTGTCCTCAGGACCAAACTACTGAGTAGAAGAGCCAACAGATCTATAAATATAGTAACGAATAAAGAGGCCTTTTCCAGTCCAACCCCCTTCAAACCTACAAAACTTGGCTGCTGCAGAGTAACGGGCACGTGGTTTCTCTAAAAACAAGAATTAATGTGGGAAAAGTCGCAAAGGTCTGTGAGACTCAATCACCAGTCGGGTGGAAAGCACAAAATTGTACTTTTTAGACAAAAAAAAGTAAAAAATAAAATACAAAGCTTCGTAGTAGAAGCTCTATCGCTCTTTATAGTATGTGGGCTGCCAACTGCAAGCTTAAAGGGACATTGTACTGGCAAGTTTCAATGTGTTCCCAATGATAAATGTTACCTGCTAGAGTGGTGTATTAAAGTGAAAGCAAATTTTGATGCTAAAGTGCCCGGTTTTTAAAAATTTGATTAAAAACAGGGGCACTTTAATTTATCAAAACTTACAATTCCCTCCTGTTATGAAAAAAGGTAAGTTTTTTTTTCACAACGGGAGTGAAATGTAAATTTGGATGAATTAAAGTGCCCCTGTGTTTATTCAAATTTTTAAAAACCGGAAATATTTTTTTTTTCTGTTGAAACAGCCACCAATGCTGAATACTACAGAAAAGATATGCAAACACGTTACAGAAGAAGAATTGAACATCACAGTGGAGGTAGCAGAAAAAGAGCCCAGCTCTTTTGAAAGGGTGTTTCTGCAGCAGCTCTGAATACAAGTAACTCTTATTAGAGGTTTTCTTGAGTGCACTGCCTCATTGTCCCTTCAATGCTTAGACGTTGTTAATATGATCTTACGCATCAAAGAAAGGGATTGTAGTTGTAGGGACAATGACTTGTTATACCAGACCTGACTATATTATCTCCCACTTTACACAAAAACTAATACTCAGGTATTATGGGTGGTGGTTTCAGTGGGAAAAAACTATTTAAATTGAAAGAAAAAAAACCTAAAAGAACAACTTTCAATGCACTCTGCAGCTAGTATAACAAGGAAAATAAAGTACAGTGTCCCTTTAAAGGAACATTAAATAGACCAGGATAGTTACTGTACATTTGGTAGTAAGCTTCCATTGTATGTAATATTTATTTTAATACTACTGTTAATGCCAATTAGATATAGATATGTAGCATGGCTGGGCTTGTGAAGCCTGTAGTGTGCACTTCTTATTCTCAGATTTGGAAAACTAATTTCCAGAGCTAAATTACAGGAAAATGACGAAAAATAAATAATAAAAGTACATTGCAAAGATTGTGTACTACGCATAATTAAACATTTTATATTACAATTTCAAGGTCTTTAAAAGGGACAGTCTACACCAGAATTGTTATTGTTTTAAAAGATAGATAATCCCTTTTTTACCCATTCCCTAGTTTTGCATAACCAACACAGTTATATTTATATATTTTTTACCTCTGTGATTATCTTGTATCTAAGCCTCTGCAGACTGCCCCTTTATTTCAGTTCTTTTGACAGACTTGCAGTTTAGCCAATCAGTGATGGCTCCCAGGTAACTTCACGTGCACAGTGTTATCTATATGAAAAACATGAACTAACACCCTCTAGTGGTGAAAAACCTGTTAAAATGCATTCTTAAGAGGCGGCCTTCAAGGTCTAAGAAATTAGCATATGAACCTCCTAGGTTAAGCTTTCAACTAAGAATACCAAGAGAACAAAGAAAAAATGGTGATAAAACATAATTTATGCTTACCTGATAAATTTATTTCTCTTGTAGTGTATCCAGTCCACGGATCATCCATTACTTGTGGGATATTCTCCTTCCCAACAGGAAGTTACAAGAGGATCACCCACAGCAGAGCTGCTATATAGCTCCTCCCCTCACTGCCATATCCAGTCATTCGACCGAAACAAGACAAGAAAGGAGAAACCATAGGGTGCAGTGGTGACTGTAGTTTAATTAAAATTTAGACCAGCCTGAAAAGGACAGGGCGGGCCGTGGACTGGATACACTACAAGAGAAATAAATTTATCAGGTAAGCATAAATTATGTTTTCTCTTGTTAAGTGTATCCAGTCCACGAATCATCCATTACTTGTGGGATACCAATACCAAAGTACACGGATGATGGGAGGGACAAGGCAGGAACTTAAACGGAAGGAACCACTGCCTGTAGAACCTTTCTCCCAAAAACAGCCTCCGAAGAAGCAAAAGTGTCAAATTTGTAAAATTTTGAAAAGGTGTGAAGCAAAGACCAAGTCGCAGCCTTGCAAATCTGTTCAACAGAGGCCTCATTTTTAAAGGCCCAGGTGGAAGCCACAGCTCTAGTAGAATGAGCTGTAATCCTTTCAGGGGGCTACTGTCCAGCAGTCTCATAGGCTAAGCGTATTATGCTCCGAAGCCAAAAGGAGAGAGAGGTTCTTGAAGCTTTTTGACCTCTCCTCTGTCCAGAGTAAACGACTAACAGGGCAGATGTTTGACGAAAATCTTTAGTAGCCTGTAAGTAAAACTTCAAGGCACGGACTACGTCCAGATTATGCAAAAGACGTTCCTTCTTTGAAGAAGGATTAGGACACAATGATGGAACAACAATCTCTTGATTGATATTCCACCTTAGGTAAAAACCCAGGTTTGGTACGCAGAACTACCTTGTCTGAATGAAAAATCAGATAAGGAGAATCACAATGTAAGGCAGATAACTCAGAGACTCTTCGAGCCAAGGAAATAGCCATCAAAAACAGAACTTTCCAAGATAAAAGTTTAATATCAATGAAATGAAGGGGTTCAAACGGAACTCCCTGAAGAACTTTAAGAACCAAGTTTAAGCTCCACGGGGGAGCAACAGTTTTAAACACAGGTTTAATCCTAACCAAAGCCTGACAAAATGCCTGGACATCTGGAACTTCTGCCAGACGCTTGTGCAAAAGAATAGACAAAGCAGAGATCTGTCCTTTTAAAGAACTAGCTGATAAGCCTTTGTCCAAACCCTCTTGGAGAAAGGACAATATCCTAGGAATCCTAACCTTACTCCATGAGTAACTCTTGGATTCACACCAATAAAGATATTTACGCCATATCTTATGGTAGATTTTCCTGGTGACAGGCTTCCGAGCCTGTATTAAAGGTATCAATGACTGACTCGGAGAAGCCATGCCTTGATAGAATCAAGCGTTCAATCTCCATGCAGTAAGTCTCAGAGAAATTAGATTTGGATGATTGAAAGGACCTTGTATTAGAAGGTCCTGCCTCAGAGGCAGAGTCCATGGTGGAAGAGATGACATGTCCACTAGGTCTGCATACCAGGTCCTGCGTGGCCACGCAGGCGCTATCAGAATCACAGATGCTCTCTCCTGTTTGATTTTGGCAATCAGTCGAGGGAGCAGAGGAAACGGTGGAAACACATAGGCCAGGTTGAAGAACCAAGGAGCTGCTAGAGCATCTATCAGCGTTGCTCTCGGGTCCCTGCACCTGGATTCGTAACAAGGAAGCTTGGCATTCTGGCGAGACGCCATGAGATCCAGTTCTGGTTTGCCCCAACGATGGACCAGTTGAGCAAACACCTCCGGATGGAGTTCCCACTCCCCCGGATGAAAAGTCTGACGACTTAGAAAATCCGCCTCCCAGTTCTCTACGCCAGGGATGTGGATTGCTGACAGCTGGCAAGAGTGAGACTCTGCCCAGCGAATTATCTTTGAGACTTCTAACATCGCTAGGGAACTCCTGGTTCCCCCTTGATGGTTGATGTAAGCCACAGTCGTGATGTTCTCCGACTGAAATCTGATGAACCTCAGTGTTGCTAACTGAGGCCAAGCTAGAAGAGCATTGAATATTGCTCTTAACTCCAGAATATTTATTGGGAGGAGTTTCTCCTCCTGAGTCCACGATCCCTGAGCCTTCAGGGAGTTCCAGACTGCGCCCCAACCTAGAAGGCTGGCATCTGTTGTTACAATCGTCCAATCTGGCCTGCGAAAGGTCATACCCTTGGACAGATGGACCCGAGAAAGCCACCAGAGAAGAGAATCTCTGGTCTCTTGATCCAGATTTAGTAGAGGGGACAAATCTGAGTAATCCCCATTCCATTGACTTCGCATGCATAATTGCAGCGGTCTGAGATGCAGGCGCGCAAATGGCACTATGTCAGTTGCCGCTACCATTAAGCCGATAACTTCCATGCACTGAGCCACTGACGGGCGTGGAATGGAATGAAGGACACGGCAAGCATTTAGAAGTTTTGATAACCTGGACTCCTTCAGGTAAATTTTCATCTCTACAGAATCTATTAGAGTCCCTAGGAGTGGTGAGTGGTGATAGAGGTGATAGAGAACTCCTTTCCACGTTCACTTTCCACCCATGCAACCTTAGAAATGCCAGAACTATCTCTGTATGAGACTTGGCAATTTGAAAGCTTGACGCCTGTATCAGGATGTCGTCTAGATACGGAGCCACCACTATGCCTCGTGGTCTTAGAACCGCCAGAAGTGAGCCCAGAACCTTTGTAAAGATTCTTGGAGCCGTAGCTAACCCGAAGGGAAGAGCTACAAACTGGTAATGCCTGTCTAGGAAGGCAAACCTTAGGAACCGATGATGATCTTTGTGAATCGGTATGTGAAGGTAGGCATCCTTTAAGTCCACTGTGGTCATGTACTGACCCTCTTGGATCATGGGTAGGATGGTCCGAATAGTTTCCATTTTGAATGATGGAACTCTGAGGAATTTGTTTAAGATCTTTAGATCCAAGATTGGTCTGAAGGTTCCCTCTTTCTTGGGAACCACAAATAGATTTGAATAAAATCCCTGTCCTTGTTCCGTCCGCGGAACTGGATGGATCACTCCCATTACTAGGAGGTCTTGCACACAGCTTAGGAATGCCTCTTTCTTTATCTGGTTTGCTGATAACCTTGAAAGATGAAATCTCCCTTGTGGAGGAGAAGCTTTGAAGTCCAGAAGATATCTCTGAGATATGATCTCCAACGCCCAGGGATCCTGAACATCTCTTGCCCACGCCTGGGCGAAGAGAGAAAGTCTGCCCCCCACTAGATCCGTTTCCGGATAGGGGGCCGTTCCTTCATGCTGTCTTGGGGGCAGCAGCAGGCTTTCTGGCCTGCTTGCCCTTGTTCCAGGACTGGTTAGGTTTCCAGGCCTGTCTGGAATGAGCAACAGTTCCCTCTTGTTTTGAAGCAGAGGAAGTTGATGCTGCTCCTGTCTTGAAATTTCGAAAGGCACGAAAATTGACCCTTGCCTCCAGTAATGTCAGCAATAATTTCCTTCAAGCCAGGCCCGAATAAGGTCTGCCCCTTGAAAGGAATGTTGAGTAATTTAGACTTTGAAGTCACATCAGCTGACCAGGATTTAAGCCATAGCGCCCTACGCGCCTGGATGTCGAATCCGGAATTCTTAGCCGTTAGTTTAGTCAAATGAACAATGGCATCAGAAACAAATGAGTTAGCCTCAAACCAGAATGCCGCCGCAGCAGTGACCGGCGCAATGCATGCAAGGGGCTGTAAAATAAAACCTTGCTGAATAAACATTTTCTTAAGGTAACCCTCTAATTTTTTATCCATTGGATCTGAAAAAGCACAACTGTCCTCAACCGGGATAGTGGTACGCTTTGCTAAAGTAGAAATTGCTCCCTCCACCTTAGGGACCGTCTGCCATAAGTCCCGTGTAGTGGCGTCTATTGGAAACATTTTTCTAAATATAGGAGGTGGGGAAAAGGGCACACCGGGTCTATCCCACTCCTTGCTAATAATTTCTGTAAGCCTTTTAGGTATAGGAAAAACGTCAGTACACACCGGCACCGCATAGTATCTATCCAGCCTACACAATTTCTCTGGAATTGCAACTGTGTTACAGTCATTCAGAGCAGCTAATACCTCCCCAAGCAATACACGGAGGTTCTCAAGCTTAAATTTAAAATTAGAAATCTCTGAATCAGGTTTCCCCGAGTCAGAGATGTCACCCACAGACTGAAGCTCTCCGTCCTCATGTTCTGCATACTGTGACGCAGTATCAGACATGGCTCTAACAGCATTTGCGCGCTCTGTATCTCTCCTAACCCCAGAGCTATCGCGCTTGCCTCTTAATTCAGGCAATCTAGATAATACCTCTGACAGGGTATTATTCATGATTGCAGCCATGTCCTGCAAGGTAATTGCTATGGGCGTCCCTGATGTAATTGGCGCCATATTAGCGTGCGTCCCCTGAGCGGGAGGCGAAGGGTCTGACACGTGGGGAGAGTTAGTCGGCATAACTTCCCCCTCGACAGAACCCTCTGGTGATAATTCATTTATAGATAAAGACTGATCTTTACTGTTTAAGGTGAAATCAATACATTTAGTACACATTCTCCTATGGGGCTCCACCATGGCTTTCAAACATAATGAACAAGTAGGTTCCTCTGTGTCAGACATGTTTAAATAGACTAGCAATGAGACTAGCAAGCTTGGAAAACACTTTAAAACAAGTTTACAAGCAATATAAAAAACGTTACTGCGCCTTTAAGAAACACAAATTTTCCAAAATTTTGAAATAACAGTGAAAAAATGCAGTTACACTAACGAAATTTTTGTGTGTGTGTAATAAGTTAGCAGAGCATTACACCCACTTGCAAATGGATGATTAACCCCTTAATACCAAAAACGGAATAACAAATGACAAAAACGTTTTTTTAACAGTCACAACAACTGCCACAGCTCTACTGTGGCTTTTTACCTCCCTCAATACGACTTTTGAAGCCTTTTGAGCCCTTCAGAGAAGTCCTGGATGATGCAGGAAGAAGCTGGATGTCTGTGTCTGTAATTTTTGCTGTGCAAAAAAATGCCAAAATAGGCCCCTCCCACTCATATTTCAACAGTGGGAAGCCTCAGGGAACTGTTTCTAGGCAAAATTCAAGCCAGCCATGTGGAAAAAAACTAGGCCCCAATAATTTTTATCACCAAACATATATAAAAAACGATTAAACATGCCAGCAAACGTTTTATATTACACTTTTATAAGAGTATGTATCTCTGTTAATAAGCCTTATACCAGTCGCTATCACTGCATTTAAGGCTTTACTTACATTACTTCGGTATCAGCAGCATTTTCTAGCAAATTCCATCCCTAGAAAAATATTTTAACTGCACATACCTTATTACAGGAAAACCTGCACGCTATTCCCCCTCTGAAGTTACCTCACTCCTCAGAATATGTGAGAACAGCAAAGGATCTTAGTTACTTCTGCTAAGATCATAGAAAACGCAGGCAGATTCTTCTTCTAAATACTGCCTGAGATAAACAGTACACTCCGGTACCATTTAAAAATAACAAACTTTTGATTGAAGAAATAAACTAAGTATAAAACACCACAGTCTTCTTACGACCTCCATCTTAGTTGAGAGTTGCAAGAGAATGACTGGGTATGGCAGTGAGGGGAGGAGCTATATAGCAGCTCTGCTTAGGGTGATCCTCTTGCAACTTCCTGTTGGGAAGGAGAATATCCCACAAGTAATGGATGATCCGTGGACTGGATACACTTAACAAGAGAAAAGTAAATTGGAAAATTGTTTAAAATTACATGCCCTATCTGAATCATGAAAGTTTTTTTGGGACTAGACAGTCCCTTTAAGTGCATAGTAAAATGTTTGCAGTACACTATTATATATCTTTTTTTACACTTTTCCATTGTAACTCTGAAAAATGATGGTTTTCCAATTATGAGAAGTGCTCACTGCAGAGTCCACAAACTTAACCCAACTACATATCCGAATTTAACTTCCCTCAGTAGAAGTAAATCTAATAAGATACTGAAATTTTGCCAACAAAATGACTGTGGCAATCATGGTCTAATTCAAACTGGATTGGTTCCTCCAAAAAAGGCAAAGGTTGGGGGGAATTTGGTCATTGGAAAAAAATTGCAGCACACAACAAGTACTGTATAAATATGTAATATAAGATAATAAAAATGTTCACCATTGGCTTGTACACTAATTTATTTCAGTACAACAAAGTGTCTTGTAATAATAAGGTGATTTTTCTGTCCCTTGCTGAACATACACACTCTGGGTAACCAGCTCTAAACATTAACTAATCCTATAAATCTGTAGGCTCGACAGCTAATTTCCTCCACAGCACAAAAGAGGGTTTGGGGGACACAGAGCACTTCCAGCAGCTAAAGACAGCATTTGTTGGGGACTTATCATAACAATGAACTTGAATCTTCTCTGCTTCAAGTCCTTGTAGGGTGTTACAGGGCCTACAGCTAACACAGAGGGGCCGGTATCTTGTCAGTCAAATATGGGAAAGCTGGCTGGAAACTCACACTGGGGAAGAATCCTGCCCCTCGTCCCTTAAATACCAGAAACACAAATGCAGCACATTAATAACGGAGTGCAATGGTTCCTTCTGCACATTGCAGACATATGTGAGGAGTTACGTAGCAGGGATTGGGTTACATTTCCTTCTGGAGGGGTGGGGGCATTTGGAATTATTAGGATGCGACAGACATGCTTACTAGGCAACTTTTACCACAACTGCAAAGCATGCAAGGCTGGATCTGACAGCAGGGAAATGTCCAAAAACCTTTAAAAGGGAGCACAATGATAATTTGCTTGCTACAAAAAAAATGCAATAAACTACATTTAAAGGACCAGTAAATACAGCAGATTTGCTAATCAGCAAATGCATGATAACAAGACAATGTGATAGCACTTAGTCTGAACTCCCAGAAAGTAGATATTTTTCTGACAAATTTCAAAGTTGTCTTTTTCCACTCCTTCTGTATCATGACAGCCACATCAGCCAATCACAAATGCATATGTGGATATTCTGTGAATTCTTGCACATGCTCAGTAGGAGCTGGTGACTAAAATAAGTGTAAATATAAAAAGACTGTGCACATTTTGTTAATGGAAGTAAATTGGAAAGTTGTTTTAAATTGCATTCATGAAAGTTTCATTTTGACTAGAGTGTCCCTTTAAGTTCACTAATTTTTGACTTCATATGTATTTAATGGGAACATACTCATGACCATGTGAGATCATGTAATATGCTCATCTTGTTCACACTTAAAGGGACAGTTTTTTATTGCTTTAAGATAAAGATAGATAACGCCTTTACTACCCATTCCGCAGCTTTGCATAACCAACATTGTTTTTTTAATATACTTTAAATCTCTGCCCGTTTCTCAGCCCTTGCAGGCCGCCTCTTAAATCAGTGCATTTCACAGCCATATAGTGCTAGTTCAAGTATGTCATATAGATAATATTGTTCTCACTCCCGCAGAGTTATGCAGGAACCAGAACTGATTGGCTAAAATGCAAGTTTGTAAATAGCACTGAGATAAAGGGGCAGTCTGCATAGACTTAAATACAAGGTAATCAGAGGTAAAAGGTATATTAATATAACAGTGTTGGTTATGCAAAAAGGACAAATGGGTAATAAAGGTATTATCTATCTTACTGAACAATAAAAATTCTAAGTAAACTGTCCCTTTAGTTTTAAAATAGTTCTGTCCAGTAGTGCTTGATGATGCTGTATCTGCATCTGGTTCTGCTACATGCGACTCCTTTGCTGTAGCAAACTAGTGACATATTTAAAGGCATAAAAAGGCCAAATTTGAAAAGTTCATGAGTATTTCAGTTTTAAAGAGAAGCATTTTTGCAATATACTTCCTTAACAAAAATACTTCCAGATTAAGTTGTTACATATGCTTCGGCTTACCAGAAGTCCCAGTTTGACTGTTATTGTCCTTGTTTAGAGGCGCTGTCCCAGTGTCCCACCCAATTGTTCATTCTGTCCCAGTCGGTGCCGGGATTACAAATTCCGGCAATGCAAAAGCTGTTTATTTACATTATGATTGCAATTGGCTAGTATAGCCGATATGAGCAGTATTATCACAAAATGCTATACTGTGTGCGTCCCCGAATGCCCCCTCAAAACTCAAAATGAATTGCAAGTACCACACAACCCTCCGATTGGAAACCACACTTATCTTTTTCTGTCTCTTCTCTCACTATTATACAGCAGGTGCAAAGAGGTTAGAGAGATAAAAATGTGCCTTAGCTGTCCCCCCAATGAAGCATTCAAGTGCAACAGATCAAATGACTACTCTTATATGGGTGAAAGATAAAAGGCAAGGGTGTAAAGGAGGAGCTCAGTTTTTTACATTTTGCTATGGG
>NC_069507.1:26191792-26199292 GCF_027579735.1 Bombina bombina | reverse complement strand
TGTAAAGCCTTTCTATATTTTGTAGTGCTGAGCAGACAAGTACACAGTGACACTGATTTTTAGTGAAAAGAAATATGGATACATAAAACAGACTAAACAAAACAAATACAACAGCAGGAGGGTACTGAGCCTAAGAACTTCAAGATACTTTGTTAAGTTTTTCATAAAATTAAAAGACGACTGCAACACTATACTAAACGTCTCTAATATAAAGTGTCACCACAAATGAAAATATCTTGAATGGGCAGAACAATAAACATATGAATTTGTCTCAAACTAAATATGTCAAATGCCAGTACCTCTTTCTATAACAAACAATATCATAAAGTACACAATGAAGATCAAACAAAACTGAGCATCAACCAACACAGAACATTCTGCAAATGTATTTGCTGTTCTCTCCTCATCTTAAAATAAGTTTAATGTCATTGTAATTACTTTCCTTCCGATTACACTCACAAAAAGTGTTCTGCTGCTGAGTGAGCGGTCAATGCACGTTTGCTGTATACAGCAGAGAACAGCAGAGACATCGGAACTTGACATGTTTTAAAGCTAGTTTTCGTCTTGAACCTCTCTTTTTCCTATGCTGGGCAGCTTTGGTTAGGCTGAAAAATAAGCCCAAACTTATCAAGCCACACCCCTGAGGGGCTAAATGAACCCTCCCAGAAAGTGAAATGTTTGCTCAGTGTCTGCCAAACAGAAGCCATAAGGATTGGTAAGTACTGTCTTGAGATACGTAACTTTGTTTTTAAATTAAATAAAGTTAATTTAAGCTATCAGCCTCTTTTTAATCTTGAGTGCTATGCGTGAAACACTGTGTCATAGTGCGCAAGACAGGTTCATGCTCTAGAGCCTACCTTATTGTGCTCTTATGGAAAGGGGCTACGTTTCAACAAATGATAAAATAGAGAAATAAATTAGATAACAGAAGGACATTGGAAAGTTTGTATAAATTGTACGCTCCATCTAAATCATTACAGCTTTGACTTTAACTTCCTTTTAATAGACACTTTCTCTGGGACAGACTTCTTGTTCGTTTCCCTGCTTCCTCTCCTTTGGGCAGTATAATTTAACTGGTCAGTAATCCTGGTCCATCTCTGTATGACTTATAATCACTAAACTTAATCTATTAAACAGACGTCCAATGTCTGCTAAGTGTATAACTATGTACAAAACACCAATGTTCCCAATAAAGAGGAAGGGATACAGAGAGCTTCTAGACATTTATTTTGGTGCAGCTCTACCAAGATCCTGACATCTTAAAGGGATAGAAAGGACAAAATGAAAATGTGCTTGGGTGCATTTAAATATTAATTTGAAGCATTTTGCAATATATGTCCATAAGTAAAAATGCTTCTAGTAAAAGTTAATATGTTTTCTCTTGTTAAGTGTATCCAGTCCACGGATCATCCATTACTTGTGGGATATTCTCCTTCCCAACAGGAAGTTGCAAGAGGATCACCCACAGCAGAGCTGCTATATAGCTCCTCCCCTCACTGCCATATCCAGTCATTCTCTTGCAACTCTCAACAAAGATGGACGTAGTAAGAGGAGAGTGGTGTATTATAGTTAGTTTTTTAACTTCAATCAAAAGTTTGTTATTTTTAAATGGTACCGGAGTGTACTGTTTCATCTCAGGCAGCATTAGAAGAAGAATCTGCCTGTGATTTCTATGATCTTAGCAGAAGTAACTAAGATCCACTGCCGTTCTCACATATTCTGAGGAGTGAGGTAACTTCAGAGGGGGAATGGCGTGCAGGTTTTCCTGCAATAAGGTATGTGCAGTTAATATATTTCTAGGGATGGAATTTGCTAGAAAAATGCTGCCGATACCGGATTAATGTAAGTAAAGCCTTAAATGCAGTGATAGCGACTGGTATCAGGCTTATTAACAGAGATACATACTCTTATAAAAGTATAATATAAAACGTTTGCTGGCATGTTAATCGTTTTTACATATGTTTGGTGACAAAACTTATTGGGGCCTAGTTTTTTTTCCACATGGCTGGCTTGATTTTTGCCTAGAAACACTTTCCTGAAGCTTTCCACTGTTGCAATATGAGTGGGAAGGGCCTATTTTAGTGCTTTTCTGTGTAGCTAAAAATACTGACAGACATTCAGCTTCCCTCTGCATGATACAGGACATCTCTGAAGGGCTCAAAAGGCTTCAAAGTCGTGTTTTAGGAGGGTAACAATCACAGTAGACTGTGGCAGTTGTTGTGACTGTGTTTAAAAACGTTTTTGTCATTTATTATTGTTTTTGTTATTAAGGGGTTAATCATCCATTTGCAAGTGGGTGCAATGCTCTGCTGACTTGTTACATACACTGTAAAAATTTTGTTAGTGTAACTGCCTTTTTTCACTGTTATTTCAAATTTTGTCAAAATTTGTTTCTCTTAAAGGCACAGTAACGTTTTTTAAATTGCTTGTTAACTTGCTTTAAAGTGTTTTCCAAGCTTGCTAGTCTCATTGCTAGTCTGTACAAACATGTCTGAAACAGAGGATACTTGTTCATTATGTTTAAAAGCCATGGTGGAGCCCCATAGGAGAATGTGTACTAAATGTATTGATTTCACCTTAAACAGTAAAGATCAGTCTTTATCTATAAAAGAATTGTCACCAGAGGGGTCTGTCGAGGGGGAAGTTATGCCGACTAACTCTCCCCACGTGTCGGACCCTTCGTCTCCCGCTCAAGGGACGCACGCTAATATGGCGCCAAGTACATCAGGGACGCCCATAGCGATTACTTTGCAGGACATGGCTGCAATCATGAATAATACCCTGTCAGAGGTATTATCCAGATTGCCTGAATTTAGAGGCAAGCGCGATAGCTCTGGGGTTAGACGAGATACAGAGCGCGTAGTTGCTGTAAGAGCCATGTCTGATACTGCGTCACAATATGCAGAACCTGAGGACGGAGAGCTTCAGTCTGTGGGTGACGTCTCTGAATCGGGGAAACCTGATTCAGAGATTTCTAATTTTAAATTTAAGCTTGAGAACCTCCGTGTATTGCTTGGGGAGGTATTGGCTGCTCTGAATGACTGTGACACAATTGCAGTGCCAGAGAAATTGTGTAGGCTGGATAAATACTATGCTGTGCCGGTGAGTACTGATGTTTTTCCAATACCTAAAAGGCTTACAGAAATTATTAGTAAGGAGTGGGATAGGCCCGGTGTGCCCTTTTCCCCACCTCCTATATTTAGAAAAATGTTTCCAATAGATGCCACTACACGGGACTTATGGCAGACTGTCCCTAAGGTGGAGGGAGCAGTTTCTACTTTAGCAAAGCGTACCACTATCCCGGTTGAGGACAGTTGTGCTTTTTCAGATCCAATGGATAAAAAATTAGAGGGTTACCTTAAGAAAATGTTTATTCAACAAGGTTTTATTTTACAGCCCCTTGCATGCATTGCGCCTGTCACTGCTGCGGCGGCATTCTGGTTTGAGGCCCTGGAAGAGGCCATCCATACAGCTCCATTGACTGAAATTGTTGACAAGCTTAGAACTCTTAAGTTAGCTAACTCATTTGTTTCTGATGCCATTGTTCATTTGGCTAAACTAGCGGCTAAGAATTCCGGATTCACCATCCAGGCGCGTAGAGCGCTATGGCTCAAATCCTGGTCAGCTGATGTGACTTCAAAGTCTAAATTACTCAACATTCCTTTCAAGGGGCAGACCTTATTCGGGCCTGGCTTGAAGGAAATTATTGCTGACATTACTGGAGGCAAGGGTCATACCCTTCCTCAGGACAGGGCTAAATCAAAGGCCAAACAGTCTAATTTTCGTGCCTTTCGAAATTTCAAGGCAGGTGCAGCATCAACTTCCTCTGCTTCAAAACAAGAGGGAACTTTTGCTCAATCCAAGCAGGCCTGGAAACCTAACCAGTCCTGGAAAAAGGGCAAGCAGGCCAGAAAGCCTGCTGCTGCCTCTAAGACAGCATAAAGGAGCGGCCCCCTATCCGACAATGGATCTAGTAGGGGGCAGACTCTCTCTCTTCGCCCAGGCGTGGGCAAGAGATGTTCAGGATCCCTGGGCGTTGGAGATCATCTCTCAGGGATATCTTCTGGACTTCAAAGCTTCTCCTCCACAAGGGAGATTTCACCTTTCAAGATTATATGCAAACCAGATAAAGAAAGAGGCATTCCTAAGCTGCGTACAAGATCTCCTTGTAATGGGAGTGATCCATCCAGTTCCGCGGACGGAACAAGGACAGGGGTTTTATTCAAATCTGTTTGTGGTTCCCAAAAAAGAGGGAACCTTCAGACCAATTTGGATTTAAAGATCCTAAACAAATTCCTCAGAGTTCCGTCATTCAAGATGGAAACTATTCAAACCATTTTACCTATGATCCAAGAGGGTCAGTACATGACCACAGTGGACTTAAAGGATTCCTACCTTCACATTCCGATTCACAAGAATCATCATCAGTTCCTGAGGTTTGCCTTTCTAGACAGGCATTACCAATTTGTAGCTTTTCCATTCGGGTTGGCTACAGCCCCAAGAATTTTTACAAAGGTTCTGGGCTCACTTCTGGCAGTCCTAAGACCGCAAGGCATAGCGGTGGCTCCTTACCTGGACGATATCCTGATACAGGGGTCAAGCTTTCAAATTGCCAAATCTCATACAGAGATAGTTCTGGCATTCCTGAGGTCGCATGGGTGGAAAGTGAACGAAGAAAAGAGTTCTCTAACTCCTCACAAGGGTTTCATTCCTAGGGACTCTAATAGATTCTGTAGAAATGAAAATTTACCTGACGGAGTCCAGGTTATCAAAACTTCTAAATGCTTGCCGTGTTCTTCACTCCATTCCGCGCCGCACGGTGGCTCAGTGCACAGAAGTAATCGGCTTAATGGTAGCGGCGATGGACAGTGCCATTCGCGCGCCTGCATCTCAGACCGCTGCAATTATGCATGCTCAGTCAGTGGAATGGGGATTACACAGATTTGTCCCCTCTACTAAATCTGGATCAGGAAACCAGAGATTCTCTTCTCTGGTGGTTATCTCGGGCCCATCTGTCCAAGAGTATGACCTTTCACAGACCAGATTGGACAATTGTAACAACAGATGCCAGCCTTCTAGGTTGGGGTGCAGTCTGGAACTCCCTGAAGCTCAGGGTTCATGGACTCAGGAGGAGAAACTCCTCCCAATAAATATTCTGGAGTTAAGAGCAATATTCAATGCTCTTCTGGCTTGGCCTCAGCTAGCAACACTGAGGTTCATCAGATTTCAGTCGGACAACATCACGACTGTGGCTTACATCAACCATCAAGGGGGAACCAGGAGTTCCCTAGCGATGTCAGAAGTCTCCAAGATAATTCGCTGGGCAGAGACTCACTTTTGCAACCTGTCTGCGATCCATATCCCAGGTCTAGAGAACTGGGAGGCGTATTTTCTAAGTCGTCAGACTTATCATCCGGGGGAATGGGAACTCCATCCGGAGGTGTTTGCTCAATTGGTTCTCCGTTGGGGCAAACTAGAATTGGATCTCATGGCGTCTCGCCAGAACGCCAAGCTTCCTTGTTACGTATCCAGGTCCAGGGACCCAGAAGCGGCACTGATAGATGCTTTTGCAGCGCCTTGGTTCTTCAACCTGGCTTATGTGTTTCCACCGTTTCCTCTGCTCCCTCGTCTGATTGCCAAAATCAAACAGGAAAGAGCATCGGTGATATTGATAGTGCCTGCGTGGCCACGCAGGACCTGGTATGCAGACCTAGTGGACATGTCATCCTTTCCACCATGGACTCTGCCTCTGAGACAAGACCTTCTAATACAAGGTCCTTTCAATCATCCGAATCTACTTTCTCTGAGACTGACTGCATGGAGATTGAACGCTTGATCCTATCAAAGCGTGGCTTCTCCGAGTCAGTCATTGATACATTAATACAGGCACGAAAGCCTGTCACCAGGAAAATTTACCACAAGATATGGCGTAAATATCTTCATTGGTGTGAATCCAAGAATTACTCGTGGCGTAGGGTTAGGATTACTAGGATATTGTCCTTCCTCCAAGAGGGTTTGGACAAAGGATTATCAGCTAGTTCTTTAAAGGGACAGATTTCTGCTCTGTCTATTCTTTTACACAAGCGTCTGGCAGAAGTTCCAGACTTTCAGGCATTTTGTCAGGCTTTAGTTAGAATTAAGCCTGTGTTTAAACCTGTTGCTCCTCCATGGAGCTTAAACTTGGTTCTTAAAGTTCTTCAAGGGGTTCCGTTTGAACCCCTTCATTCTATTGATATCAAACTTCTTTCGTGGAAAGTTCTTTTTCTGATGGCTATTTCCTCGGCTCGAAGAGTCTCGGAGTTAACTGCCTTACATTGTGATTCTCCTTATCTGATCTTTCATTCAGATAAAGTTGTTCTGCGTACAAAACCTGGGTTTTTACCTAAGGTGGTTTCTAACAAGAAAATCAATCAAGAGATTGTTGTTCCATCATTATGTCCTAATCCTTCTTCAAAGAAGGAACGTCTTTTGCATAATCTAGACGTAGTCCGTGCCTTGAAGTTTTACTTACAGGCTACTAAAGATTTTCGCCAAACATCTAACCTGTTTGTTGTTTACTCTGGACAGAGGAGAGGTCAGAAGGCCTCGGCAACCTCTTTCTTTTTGGCTTCGGAGCATAATCCGTTTAGCCTATGAGACTGCTGGAAAGCAGCATCCTGAAAGGATTACAGCTCATTCTACTAGAGCTGTGGCTTCCACCTGGGCCTTTAAAAATGAGGCCTCTGTTGAACAGATTTGCAAGGCTGCAATTTGGTCTTCCCTTCATACTTTTTCCAAATTTGATACTTTTGCTTCTTCGGAGGCTGTTTTTGGGAGAAAGGTTCTACAGGCAGTGGTTCCTTCCGTTTAAGTTCCTGCCTTGCCCCTCCCATCATCCTTGTACTTTAGCTTTGGTATTGGTATCCCACAAGTAATGGATGATCCGTGGACTGGATACACTTAACAAGAGAAAACATAATTTATGCTTACCTGATAAATGTATTTCTCTTGTAGTGTATCCAGTCCACGGCCCGCCCTGTCCTTTTCAGGCAGGTCTAAATTTTAATTAAACTACAGTCACCACTGCACCCTATGGTTTCTCCTTTTCTCGGCTTGTTTCGGTCGAATGACTGGATATGGCAGTGAGGGGAGGAGCTATATAGCAGCTCTGCTGTGGGTGATCCTCTTGCAACTTCCTGTTGGGAAGGAGAATATCCCACAAGTAATGGATGATCCGTGGACTGCATACACTACAAGAGAAATAAATTTATCAGGTAAGCATAAATTATGTTTTTTCAGTGGCAAATGCACTGTGAGGTCGTACACCAGCAAGTCACAGGCACAACGCACCACCACCGCTCTCTAAGCTTGAATACTGGCCCACAGCATATGTGTGTATGCCACTGTAAAACAGTGATAACTTTTACTAAAGGCATTTTTGCTGATGGAAGTATATTGCAAAAATGCTACTATTTTACAATGAAATGCACCCATGTATTTGACCTTTATATCCAATCTGGT
>NC_069507.1:26149292-26184292 GCF_027579735.1 Bombina bombina | reverse complement strand
TAAAAGTAAATTGGAACATTGTTTAAAATTACCTTCTCTATCTGAATCATGAAAGTTTATTTTGGACTAGACTGTCCCTTTAATGTAAAATGTTTAAGTATGTGTAGTTAAAAAAAACTTTGCAATATACTTCAATTATTTATTTTGTCCCCTTTTCCTGTAATTTAACTCTGAAAAACTTTTTTTTTTTTTTTTTTAAATTCAACTAAGTTTCTGTAAAGTAATGGACAATGACATGCCTAAATTTAAAGGTACACGAAATTCAAAAACTTTCTTTCATGATACAGATAGATTGCGCCTTTTTAAACAACTTTCCAATTTACTTCTATTATCTAATTATCTTCATTCTGACTCCTAGAATTTTACCCCCGGGTCCTAACCTTTTGGGGTATTGTCCATATATCTATATGCAAATACCACTGTCTGGCTCCTAAAGGCATGTCTGGCTGCTAAATATGCTTACTGGCTCCTAAATAATAAACAGATTTGCCGACCCATGGTGTATTTACTGTTTTATATCGCTTTTTCTGAAGAATCCAGTATCTTATTCCATGAAAGTCATATCCTTGTATTATCAGTTAAGAAATAATTGGCCAGCAGGCTGCAGTGATAAGGCTCAATCAACAAGAAGACTGAGGCTGCCCAGCAGTTTCTGAATTTTCCTCTGTTTATGGAACCACAGTAATGTGATAAGCACATAATCTGGAAGCAAAAGTAATACAATTCATACATTACAATAAGCAAACAAGTTTTTTTTGTTTTTTTTAGTGCACACATGTGGCTTAACACTTAAAACTTCCTAAAAAGACACAGAACCCAATTTTTTACTTTCACGATTCAGAGGCATATATGTGCAGCCACCAATCAGTAAGCTGATCCTATCTCAGTATGCTTTTTAACAAAGAATACCAATAGAAAAAAACCTAATTTGATATTATAAGTGAATTGAAAAGTTGTTTAAAATATCATGCTCATGAAAGTTTCAATAGGTCTCTACTGTTCCTTTAACCCCTTAAGTGCTAACAACGGCTCTAAACTGTCAGAGCCATGGGTAGCACTCTCCCACCTTGAGGGAGATCTCGGGGATCCCACCTGCTCCTACCCCGGTGATCGGGTCTGTATAGTGATAGGCATTTCCAAGTAAAAGCGAACAAGTTCCAGTCGTGGATGCAGGTAAAACAAAACGAAATTTATTGTTCAAGTATTAAAAACATTAACACACGACATGTTAAAAGGCTAAAGGAGGGCGTCGGATCAGGTCTTACGCGTTTCAGCTCTGCTGAGCCGTACTCATAGACCTCTGATCTGGTGTTGTAACAGCACACGTTTATACAAAATTTAATTGGATCAATTAAAAACACTTGCCCAACTTAGTTCAACATGTTAACCCCTTGATATCCATTTTGTGTTATGTTCTGTGTCAAAATTAATGTTTATTAATGTTTGTTATGTTCTAAGTTCTGGGTCAAAATTAATGTGTATTAATGTTATGTTCTGATAGGCATTGCCAGGGCTTCACGTTTTGCATGGTGACATCACGCGCAATGACGTCACCGCGCAATTTTATATAAAATTTACAAGTATAGGGAATGCTGCTTAGAAGCATGTATCTCGGCATCTAAGCAGCTACAGACCCCCAAGACCCACCGTTCGAAAGCTAATCGCCTAACCTTTCCAGCGGTGTAAGTCTTGGGGATCTAAAAAAAAAAATTAAAACAATATATATTTTTAAAAAAAAAAAAAAAAAAAAAAAACTTAAATCAGCTTAGCACCCAGGTTGGGAAGTGCTTAGCACTCAAAGGGTTAAAGTGATGGTAAATCCTAGCGTTTAGGAAAGGCTAGGATTTACAATCGTAACAAATAAAGGGGACTTTCATTCATGAAGTATAAAATACTTCATTCTGAAAGCCCCTTTATTTGTTATCAGCGTTTGCTGCGCTGAGCTGCTAAAGGCAGCCCACGGCAGAACGCAATTTGGCTGAGAGGTGACGTTTCCACCTCTTAGCCAATAGCCGTGCGGGAAATACAGCTTGGCGCCAGGTGTTGTGGCGCCAAGCTGTATTTCCCGCACGGCTATTGGCTAAGAGGTGGAAACGTCACCTCTCAGCCAAATTGCGTTCTGCCGTGGGCTGCCTTTAGCAGCTCAGCGCAGCAAACGCTGATAACAAATAAAGGGGCTTTCAGAATGAAGTATTTTATACTTCATGAATGAAAGTCCCCTTTATTTGTTAAGATTGTAAATCCTAGCGTTTCCCAAACGCTAGGGTTTACCATCACTTTAAAGGACCATTAAACTTGACATTTCAACAAGGCATACAATGTTTCATTACTGCAAGTGAAACATTATTGCAATATACATTCATTATTGATTTTGCAACCTTTTGCTGTAAAATACATCTAAAAATTGTGCTGGTTTCACTGTTTCGCAGGGAAGCTTGGGTTTATACTTTTAGGCAATTTACGTGAGCTTTTGTTTACTTCTCCCTCCCTCACTAAGCTTCTATGGTGTCACATGCTTTAAAAGGGGGAATTATAAGTTTCGCAGAAATCATTCCTGTGCAATAGTAACTAAATTGAATCAGTGTTAAACCACCTTAACCTTGTGATTGGTTAGCAAGGGTTCTTTTGTTAAAGGGACACTGTACCCAAAAAATTTATTTCGTGATTCAGATTGAGAATTAAATTTTAAGCAACTTTCTAATTTACTCCTATTATCAAATTTTCTTCTTTCTCTTGGTATTTTTATTTGAAATGCAAGAATGTAAGTTTAGATGCCGGCCCATTTTTGGTGAACAACCTGGGTTGTCCTTGCTGATTGGTGGATAAATTCATCCACCAATAAAAAAGTACTGTCCAGAGTACTGAAACCAAAAAAAAGCTTAAAAGCCTTCTTTTTCAAATAATGATAGCAAGAGAACAAAGAAAAATTGATAATAGGAGTAAATTAGAAAGTTGCTTAAAATTGCATGCTCTTTCTGAATTACAAAAGAAAATTTTTGGGTACAGTGTCCCTTTAATAGTGACAGGGAAATCAGTTAAAAGAATAAACAATATACTTATTTGATAACACAAAGCTGCAGTTAGCATTGCAAAATTATTCTTACATATGAACAATTTGTGTTTGATGGCATCTCAGAAATCTTAATTATAAAAAAACAAAACTAATAATTAGATTTTTGCCTGTTTTTTCTGATCCAGAAAGAGAGTGCTCACACACATATATTCTACTCACGAATGTATTTTATTTTTTTCAAGGAGCCTGCAACAAATTTTAGGAGCCAGTGTGCCTTGGCTTATAGCATTTCTCATCCAAAAAAACAACTTTTTTTTTTACTTGAACCAGAAAACTTGTTCCAACATTTCATGCATTTGACAAAACCCTTTATTTTCAATAAATAAATGATGTGCAGAATACATCAGGAAACCTAAAGGAAATATGCCCCAAACAATAGTAAGCAGTTACTTATTTGAAAGTCCACAAAAAGTTAGAAATTTAACTCAGAAAAACTCTCATTAGAATCAAGAACTCAGTTAAAAAAAAAAAAAAAAAAGCAATTAATTAAAACTCTCTTCCAACTCTGTAATGGAATTCACAGAGGAAAAAAAGTTGCCTAAGTATTTCAGTGGTCTTGCCGTGCCACATGAAACAGGATCAAAATGCAGGGCCAGTTTGGCCAAGGTAACGCTAAATAAGATGCCTGTGTATTACAGCTAATGTTCCAAATCCGAGGAGGAAACCGAGGAATGGGAGGAAAAAAAGGCAATCTGAATCTTTTTCTGCCATAACATTTGGTTACCTTAGATGACATCCCAGTGCTCAGAGCATTTGTAAGGACAGAGAAGGAAAGGGGGTTTTAGAAGATGTAAAAAGATTGGGGGAAGAAAGAGAAGAATATCAAGGAGGAGAAAGAATAAGGGAGGATAAGAAATGGAAAGACTGATAGACGAGGGGGAGGCTGGAGAGCAGCAGGAAAGTGAGGGTAAATGGGCTAAAACAGGAAGCATCTCTGGTGATTTGACAAGATTTGCTGAAAATCATAAGAGTTGCAGCATGAACCATCAGGTGTGAGAGCTCCAGAGTATGAAGGAATTTTACAGTTTTAATAAAAGCTCCTTGATTTATGCCCTTGTGTATGCCTGATAAAGATGCCTATGATCTGAGATTTAAGGGGGCATCAAAAACTGTTAGCAAAGAGCTTGGCAAATATTCTAATAATTTCAAGCATCAAGCACTTCTGGTTTACTGGATCAGTATTTACTTTACTATGATGATATTTTCATGGTACAGGTTTGTTTGTTTGTTAAAGATTTTTTCGAGAAGAGATGAAGAACGAGGAGAGAGGAAGAACGAGGAGAGAGGAAGAACGAGGAGAGAGGAAGAACGAGGAGAGAGGAAGAACGAGGAGAGAGGAAGAACGAGGAGAGAGGAAGAACGAGGAGAGAGGAAGAACGAGGAGAGAGGAAGAACGAGGAGAGAGGAAGAACGAGGAGAGAGGAAGAACGAGGAGAGAGGAAGAACGAGGAGAGAGGAAGAACAAGGAGAGAGGAAGAACAAGGAGAGATGATGAAGAGGAGGAAATTAAAGAGAGAAAGGGAGGAGGAAATGAAAGAGAGAAAGGGAGGTGGAAAAAAATAAAATGGACAAGATAGTGTTATATTGAAAATGTTATTAGAGATAGAAAAAGTGAAAAACATATGATGTGTGTAATAAGTCAGAAACAGGTAGAACAAAGTAAAAAATAAAAAAGATAACATCAGGAATTTGGGAGGAGGAAAATGAAATGCAAAAAGAAATATAGCTGCAAGCAGCAATAGAGGTGGCCAGCGCATCATTTTTGCAATGCCATATAAGTAGTTATGTCACAAAATAAAGCTATACAACAACTGTTTACAGTTCTAACATAAGCATTTGGAAAAAAAACATAATTTATGCTTACCTGATAAATTTATTTCTCTTGTAGTGTGTTCAGTCCACGGGTCATCCATTACTTATGGGATATATTCTCCTTCCTAACAGGAAGTTGCAAGAGGATCACCCAAGCAGAGCTGCTATATAGCTCCTCCCCTCACATGTCATATCCAGTCATTCGACCGAAACAAGACGAGAAAGGAGAAACTATAGGGTGCAGTGGTGACTGGAGTTATAATTTAAAATTTAGAACCTGCCTCAAAAAAAGACAGGGCGGGCCGTGGACTGAACACACTACAAGAGAAATAAATTTATCAGGTAAGCATAAATAATGTTTTGCATACAAAGAGAGAAGCGCTCTACCAGGAACGAACAACAGCTCAGTGGCTTGTTCTATGGCGATTTACCACCCGGAAGCAGCCTCTTTTAGACCAGTGTGCTTTTCACAGAAGAAAACTTTCCTGAAGTATATCAGTCTGATCCTGCCAATTAAGGTCAGTCCAGCCCCGAAATACCAGGCAATTCTCCTCTGAACAAGGAACATGACAACCCCAGACGATCGTTTCGGCCTCCTATGGGCCTCGTCAGTGAGGTGCAGCCACATTCCTCTAAGCACACTGGGCAAGGAGTCCACGTCTGGTTTCCCCCATCACCCATAGGGAGACTTCCCCAGGGTCATAATAATTTGCATACAAAGAGAGAAGCGCTCTACCAGGAACGAACAACAGCTCAGTGGCTTGTTCTATGGCGATTTACCACCCGGAAGCAGCCTCTTTTAGACCAGTGTGCTTTTCACAGAAGAAAACTTTCCTGAAGTATATCAGTCTGATCCTGCCAATTAAGGTCAGTCCAGCCCCGAAATACCAGGCAATTCTCCTCTGAACAAGGAACATGACAACCCCAGACGATCGTTTCGGCCTCCTATGGGCCTCGTCAGTGAGGTGCAGCCACATTCCTCTAAGCACACTGGGCAAGGAGTCCACGTCTGGTTTCCCCCATCACCCATAGGGAGACTTCCCCAGGGTCATAATAATTTGCATACAAAGAGAGAAGCGCTCTACCAGGAACGAACAACAGCTCAGTGGCTTGTTCTATGGCGATTTACCACCCGGAAGCAGCCTCTTTTAGACCAGTGTGCTTTTCACAGAAGAAAACTTTCCTGAAGTATATCAGTCTGATCCTGCCAATTAAGGTCAGTCCAGCCCCGAAATACCAGGCAATTCTCCTCTGAACAAGGAACATGACAACCCCAGACGATCGTTTCGGCCTCCTATGGGCCTCGTCAGTGAGGTGCAGCCACATTCCTCTAAGCACACTGGGCAAGGAGTCCACGTCTGGTTTCCCCCATCACCCATAGGGAGACTTCCCCAGGGTCATAATAATTTGCATACAAAGAGAGAAGCGCTCTACCAGGAACGAACAACAGCTCAGTGGCTTGTTCTATGGCGATTTACCACCCGGAAGCAGCCTCTTTTAGACCAGTGTGCTTTTCACAGAAGAAAACTTTCCTGAAGTATATCAGTCTGATCCTGCCAATTAAGGTCAGTCCAGCCCCGAAATACCAGGCAATTCTCCTCTGAACAAGGAACATGACAACCCCAGACGATCGTTTCGGCCTCCTATGGGCCTCGTCAGTGAGGTGCAGCCACATTCCTCTAAGCACACTGGGCAAGGAGTCCACGTCTGGTTTCCCCCATCACCCATAGGGAGACTTCCCCAGGGTCATAATAATTTGCATACAAAGAGAGAAGCGCTCTACCAGGAACGAACAACAGCTCAGTGGCTTGTTCTATGGCGATTTACCACCCGGAAGCAGCCTCTTTTAGACCAGTGTGCTTTTCACAGAAGAAAACTTTCCTGAAGTATATCAGTCTGATCCTGCCAATTAAGGTCAGTCCAGCCCCGAAATACCAGGCAATTCTCCTCTGAACAAGGAACATGACAACCCCAGACGATCGTTTCGGCCTCCTATGGGCCTCGTCAGTGAGGTGCAGCCACATTCCTCTAAGCACACTGGGCAAGGAGTCCACGTCTGGTTTCCCCCATCACCCATAGGGAGACTTCCCCAGGGTCATAATAATTTGCATACAAAGAGAGAAGCGCTCTACCAGGAACGAACAACAGCTCAGTGGCTTGTTCTATGGCGATTTACCACCCGGAAGCAGCCTCTTTTAGACCAGTGTGCTTTTCACAGAAGAAAACTTTCCTGAAGTATATCAGTCTGATCCTGCCAATTAAGGTCAGTCCAGCCCCGAAATACCAGGCAATTCTCCTCTGAACAAGGAACATGACAACCCCAGACGATCGTTTCGGCCTCCTATGGGCCTCGTCAGTGAGGTGCAGCCACATTCCTCTAAGCACACTGGGCAAGGAGTCCACGTCTGGTTTCCCCCATCACCCATAGGGAGACTTCCCCAGGGTCATAATAATTTGCATACAAAGAGAGAAGCGCTCTACCAGGAACGAACAACAGCTCAGTGGCTTGTTCTATGGCGATTTACCACCCGGAAGCAGCCTCTTTTAGACCAGTGTGCTTTTCACAGAAGAAAACTTTCCTGAAGTATATCAGTCTGATCCTGCCAATTAAGGTCAGTCCAGCCCCGAAATACCAGGCAATTCTCCTCTGAACAAGGAACATGACAACCCCAGACGATCGTTTCGGCCTCCTATGGGCCTCGTCAGTGAGGTGCAGCCACATTCCTCTAAGCACACTGGGCAAGGAGTCCACGTCTGGTTTCCCCCATCACCCATAGGGAGACTTCCCCAGGGTCATAATAATTTGCATACAAAGAGAGAAGCGCTCTACCAGGAACGAACAACAGCTCAGTGGCTTGTTCTATGGCGATTTACCACCCGGAAGCAGCCTCTTTTAGACCAGTGTGCTTTTCACAGAAGAAAACTTTCCTGAAGTATATCAGTCTGATCCTGCCAATTAAGGTCAGTCCAGCCCCGAAATACCAGGCAATTCTCCTCTGAACAAGGAACATGACAACCCCAGACGATCGTTTCGGCCTCCTATGGGCCTCGTCAGTGAGGTGCAGCCACATTCCTCTAAGCACACTGGGCAAGGAGTCCACGTCTGGTTTCCCCCATCACCCATAGGGAGACTTCCCCAGGGTCATAATAATTTGCATACAAAGAGAGAAGCGCTCTACCAGGAACGAACAACAGCTCAGTGGCTAAATAATGTTTTCTCTTGTTAAGTGTGTTCAGTCCACGGGTCATCCATTACTTATGGGATACCAATACCAAAGCTAAAGTACACGGATGATGGGAGGGACAAGGCAGGAACATTACACAGAAGGAACCACTGCCTGTAGAACCTTTCTCCCAAAAACAGCCTCCGAAGAAGCAAAAGTGTCAAATTTGTAAAATTTGGAAAAAGTATGAAGTGAAAACCAAGTTGCAGCCTTGCAAATCTGTTCAACAGAGGCCTCATTCTTAAAGGCCCAGGTGGAAGCCACAGCTCTAGTGGAATGAGCTGTAATTCTTTCAGGAGGCTGCTGTCCAGCAGTCTCATAGGCTAAACGTATTATGCTACAAAGCCAAAAAGAGAGAGAGGTAGCCGAAGCCTTTTGACCTCTCCTCTGTCCAGAGTAAACGACAAACAGAGAAGAAGTTTGCCGAAAATCTTTAGTTGCCTGTAAGTAGAACTTCAGGGCACGGACCACGTCTAGATTATGCAAAAGACGTTCCTTCTTTGAAGAAGGATTAGGACATAATGATGGAACAACAATCTCTTGATTGATATTCCTGTTAGAAACAACCTTAGGTAAAAACCCAGGTTTAGTACGCAAGACTACCTTGTCTGAATGAAAGATCAGATAAGGAGAATCACAATGTAAGGCAGATAACTCAGAGACTCTTCGAGCCGAGGAAATAGCCATCAAAAACAGAACTTTCCAAGATAAAAGCTTAATATCAATGGAATGAAGGGGTTCAAACGGAACACCCTGAAGAACTTTAAGAACCAAGTTTAAGCTCCACGGAGGAGCAACAGTCTTAAACACAGGCTTAATCCTGACCAAAGCCTGACAAAAAGCCTGGACATCTGGATTCTCTGCCAGACGCTTGTGTAAAAGAATAGACAGAGCAGAAATCTGTCCCTTTAGCGAACTAGCGGATAAACCCTTTTCTAAACCCTCTTGTAGAAAAGACAATATCCTAGGAATCTTAACCTTACTCCATGAGTAACTCTTGGATTCACACCAATATAAATATTTACGCCATATCTTATGGTAAATTTTTCTGGTCACAGGTATCCGAGCCTGTATTAATGTATCAATAACCGACTCCGAGAAACCACGCTTCGATAGAATCAAGCGTTCAACCTCCACACAGTAAGCCTCAGAGAAATTAGATTTGGATGGTTGAAAGGACCCTGAATTAGAAGATCCTGCCTCAGAGGCAGAGACCATGGTGGACAGGATGACATGTCCACTAGGTCTGCATACCAGGTCCTGCGTGGCAACGCAGGCGCTATCAGAATCACTGATGCTCTCTCCTGTTTGATCTTGGCAATCAGGCGAGGCAGTAGCGGAAAAGGTGGAAACACAAAAGCCATGTTGAAAACCCAAGGGGCTGCTAGTGCATCTATCAGCACCGCTCCTGGGTCCCTGGACCTGGATCCGTAGCATGGAAGCTTGGCATTCTGGCGAGATGCAATGAGATCCAGTTCCGGTTTGCCCCAACGAAGAATTAGTTGAGCAAATATCTCCGGATGAAGTTCCCACTCCCCCGGATGAAAAGTCTGGCGACTTAGAAAGTCCGCCTCCCAGTTCTCCACGCCTGGGATGTCGATCGCTGACAGGTGGCAAGAGTGAGACTCTGCCCAGCGAATTATCCTTGAGACTTCTAACATCGCTAGGGAACTCCTGGTTCCTCCTTGATGATTGATGTAAGCTACAGTCGTGATGTTGTCCGACTGAAACCTGATGAACCTCAGTGTTGCTAACTGAGGCCAAGCTAGGAGAGCATTGAATATTGCTCTTAATTCCAGAATGTTTATTGGAAGGAGTTTTTCCTCCTGAGTCCACGATCCCTGAGCCTTTAGGGAGTTCCAGACTGCGCCCCAGCCTAGTAAGCTGGCATCTGTTGTTACAATCGTCCAATCTGGTCTGCGAAAGGTCATTCCTTTGGACAGATGAACCCGAGACAACCACCAGAGAAGAGAATCCCTGGTCTCCTGGTCCAGATACAGTAAAGGGGACAGATCTGAGTAATCCCCATTCCACTGACTTAGCATGCATAATTGCAGCGGTCTGAGATGCACTATGTCCATTGCCGCGACCATTAAGCCGATTACTTCCATGCACTGAGCTACTGATGGGCTTGGAATGGAATGAAGGACACGGCAAGCATTTAGAATTTTTGATAACCTGGACTCCGTCAGGTAAAACTTAATCTCTACAGAATCGATAAGAGTCCCTAGGAAGGGGACCCTTGTGAGTGGAAACAGAGAATTTTTTTCCATGTTCACTTTCCACCCATGCGACCTCAGAAATGCTAGAACTATCTCTGTATGAGACTTTGCATTTTGAAAACTTGATGCCTGTATCAGAATGTCGTCTAGGTACAGAGCCACCGCAATGCCTCGCGGTCTGAGTACCGCCAGAAGCGAACCCAGAATCTTTGTAAAAATTCTCGGAGCCGTAGCTAACCCGAAGGGAAGAGCTACAAACTGGTTATTCCTGTCTAGAAAGGCAAACCTTAGGTACCGATAATGATCTTTGTGAATCGGTATGTGAAGGTAGGCATCCTTTAAATCCACTGTGGTCATATATTGACCCTCTTGGATCATGAGTAGGATGGTCCGAATGGTTTCCATCTTGAACGATGGAACCCTTAGGAACTAGTTTAAGATTTTTAAGTCTAAGATTGGTCTGAAGGTTCCCTCTTTTTTGGGAACCACAAACAGATTTGAGTAAAACCCTTGCCCTTGTTCCGTTCGCGGAACTGGGTGGATCACTCCCATCACTAAGAGGTCTTGTACACATTGTAGAAATGCCTCTTTCTTTACTAGGTTTGTTGATAACCTTGAGAGATGAAACCTCCCTTGTGGAGGAGAAGTTTTGAAATCCAGAAGGTATCCCTGAGATATAATCTCCAACGTCCAGGGATCCTGTACATCTCTTGCCCAAGCCTGGGCAAAGAGAGAAAGTCTGCCCCCCACTAGATCCGTCTCCGGAAAGGGGGCCTTGTCTTCATGCTGTCTTGGGGCGGAAGTAGGCTTTCTGGCCTGCTTGCCCTTGTTCCATGACTGGTTGCCTTTCCAACCTTGTCTGTAACGAGCAGTAGGTCTTTCCCGTTTTGGAGCGGAGGAAGTTGATGCTGCTCCTGCCTTGAAATTACGAAAGGCACGAAAATTAGACTGTTTGGCCTTTGATTTGGCCCTGTCCTGAGGAAGGGAGTGACCCTTACCTCCAGTAATGTCAGCAATAATTTCCTTCAAGCCGGGCCCAAATAAGGTCTGCCCTTTGAAAGGAATATTCAATAGTTTAGATTTAGAAGTTACATCTGCTGACCAGGATTTAAGCCATAGCGCTTTGCGCGCCTGTATGGCGAATCCGGAATTCTTAGCCGTAAGTTTGGTTAAATGCACTACGGCATCCGAAACAAACGCATTAGCTAGCTTAAGCGTTCTAAGCTTGCTCAAAGTCTCATCCAATGGTGCTGTGCGAATCGCCTCTTCCAGAGACTCAAACCAGAATGCCGCTGCAGCAGTGACAGGCGCAATGCATGCAAGAGGCTGTAATATAAAACCTTGTTGAACAAACATTTTCTTAAGGTAACCCTCTAATTTTTTATCCATTGGATCTGAGAAAGCACAACTATCCTCCACCGGGATAGTGGTACGCTTGGCTAAAGTAGATACTGCTCCCTCCACCTTAGGGACCGTCTGCCATAAGTCTCGTGTGGCGGCGTTTATAGGGAACATTTATAGGGAAAAGGGCACACCAGGTTTATCCCACTCCTTGCTAATAATTTCAGTAAGCCTTTTTGGTATAGGAAAAACGTCAGTACACACCGGTACCGCATAGTATTTATCCAGCCTACATAATTTCTCTGGGATTGCCACCGTGTCACAATCATTCAGAGCCGCTAACACCTCCCCTAGCAACACGCGGAGGTTCTCAAGCTTAAATTTAAAATTTGAAATTTCTGAATCCGGTCTCCCCGAATCAGAACAGTCACCCACAGAATGAAGCTCTCCGTCCTCATGTTCTGCAAATTGTGACGCAGTATCAGACATGGCTCTCGTGTCATCGGCGCGCTCTGTCCTTAACCCAGAGCTATCTCGCTTGCCTCTTAACTCGGGCATATTGTATAATACTTCTTTCATAACATTAGCCATATCATGTAAAGTGATTTGTAAGTGCCTTGATGTACTTGGCGCCTCAATCTCACGCATCTCCCGAGCGGGAGACGAAGGTACTGACACGTGAGGAGAGTTAGACGGCATAACTTCCCCCTCGTTGTCTGGTGATAATTTCTTTATCGGTACAGATTGACTTTTATTCAAAGTAATATCAATACAATTGGTACACATATTTCTATTGGGCTCCACATCGGCTTTTGAACATAATGAACAAGCAGATTCCTCTGTATCAGACATGATTAAACAGACTAGCAATGAAGCTAGCAAGCTTGGAAATTACTTTCAATAAGTTTACAAGCAATATAAAAAACGCTGCAGCGCTTTTAAAAAACACAGTTGAATTAACAAAGAACTAATTCAGTTATAGTCAACAATTCTTAACGGTAAATGTAATAATTAACAGAGGATTGCACCCATTAGCAAAAGGATGATTAACCCCTCAATACCCAAAACGGATATCAAATTAAAATTTAACGCTTTTATCACAGTCAAACACACTGTCACAGGTCTGCTGTGACTGATTACCTCCCTCAAAAACGAATTTTGGAGACCCCTGAGCTCTCTAGAGACGTCCTGGATCAAGGAGGAAGAAGCAGGAAGACTGTGCTAGAATTTTAACTGCGCAACAAGGCGCTAAAAAAAGGTCCCTCCCACTCATATTACAACAGTGGGAGACCTGATATAACGTTTTCTATGCAGAAAAATACGTTAGCCATGTGGAAAAAAATCATGCCCAAAAAGGATTTATCACCAAAGTACCTCACAAAATGAATAACATGCCAGTAAACGTTTTAAAAACAAACTTTTTCAAAGTCATGCAAAGTTATCACTAAGCCTGCTACCAGTCGCTTCTACTGCAGATAAGGCTTAAGCATTATTTCAGTATTAACAGTATTTTTTCAGTCAAATTCTAGTCCCTAGAAAATAACTCAACTGCGCATACATTTATCAGCCTGATACCAGTCGCTACTACTGCATTTAAGGCTGTACTTACATCATACGGGTAACAGCAGTGTTTTCTTAGTCAATTCCATTCCCAGAAAATATTGTACTGCACATACCTCATTTGCGGGGAACCCCGCATGCTATTCCCATTTTCTGAAGTAACCCCACTCCTCAGAATGTCGAGAACAGCCAGTGGATCTTAGTTACGCCTGCTAAGATCATAGAAAACCGCAGGCAGATTCTTCTTCCAAATACTGCCTGAGATAGAAAAACAGCACACTCCGGTGCCATTTAAAATAACAAACTTTTGATTGAAGAATAATTAAGTAAAAACTCCAACTCCTCTCGCGACCTCCTTCTTTGTTGAGGGTTGCAAGAGAATGACTGGATATGACATGTGAGGGGAGGAGCTATATAGCAGCTCTGCTTGGGTGATCCTCTTGCAACTTCCTGTTGGGAAGGAGAATATATCCCATAAGTAATGGATGACCCGTGGACTGAACACATTTTCGAAATGTTTGCGTTTTTTTTAAATGGCTGCCACACCATATGACCTATACTTTCAACATGAACAAATGTAACTCTAGGTGACAATATATGGTTATACAGCAAATTTGACAGCTTTAACATAAGCGGTTGGAAAGAAAACACAGTTTCAAAATGTTTGCGTAAACCAATATGGCTACCACAGCTTGTGACTAATTCCTTCAACATGAACAACTGTGACTCTAGGTCACAATATAAGACTGTACAGCAATTTTCACAGTTCTTACATAAGCGGTTGCAGAGAAAATAGACTTTCGAAATTTTCGCGTAAACCAAGATGGCTGCCTGATCGTAAGATATACAGCCTAAATATTATGCACAATAGTGCTCACTATAGATGTCAATAAACATGGCATAAATAAAGCATTTTTGTAAAACGGTTTTTGTTTTATTATGAATTTAAATATATCGTTAAGCAATTTTGAACAATTCAAAATGGCTGCCAAACCACATGACGTATCAACTTCTCTTGAACAAATCTGAATATTAGTCATAAGATAACTCTATAAACAAAATTTCAAGTCTGTCCCATAAGCGGTTTCGGAGAAGAAGATTTTTATAGTTTTTAAAAATGGCGCATACGAAACAAAATGGCCGCCAAGCAATGCAATGTATGGCTTTCAAATTGCACATACTAATGCTCACTATAGACCTCTACAATTTGCAGAAGTTTCATGAAAATTTGCAAATGTTTTATTTCACGAAGGCGACTGCGCAATGTTATCTTTAAGGGTTATGACTATCTGTAATCATGTGTCTATTACACTGTAATATTGTTAAATATTGTAAAACTAATGTATAAAGTGCAAAATTACGCAATTAAATGGCGATAAAAAGGTTAATGTCTCACAGCAGCCATGTTGATTATGGAAAAATCGCAATTTTAACAATCTTGGTAGAGGACCTTGCAAGAAGCATACGTGCAAAATTGCGCTTTATTGCACTAAGCGGTTTAAGAAAAGAAGATGTTTAAAGATTTTCGTATAATGCAAGATGGTTGCTACATCATGTGACCAAGTCACTTCTGTTGAGCAATGGCAAATCTAGGTCATAGCAGCACTAAGCACAGCAAGTTTCAAAGTTGCAACATAAGCAGTTCCAGAGCTAAAGATTATTAAGCAGTTCTCGAAATTTGTCGCAAAAAACAATATGGCTGCGTAACCTTATGACCTATGAGTTCAATATTGCATGAGATGTAGCATTGCAATAGGCTGTACCATCATACCTGATTTCAAGAGTTTAGCATAAGTAATTTGTGTTTTGTGAGCAATTTACTCAAAAGAGGAAGTATTGAATTACAAATAATTACAATAAACATAAAACCGATATTGCTGCCGCATCATGTGACCGATTCTCTCCTAATGAGCAATTATGAATCTAGGTCACAATATAAGACTGTACAGCAAATTTCACAGTTCTTACATAAGCGGTTGCAGAGAAAATAGACTTTCGAAATTTTCGCGTAAACCAAGATGGCTGCCCGATCGTAAGATATACAGCCTCCATATTAAGCACAATAGTGCTCACTATAGATGTCAATAAACATGGCAAAAATAAAGCATTTTTGTAAAATAGTTTTTGTTTTATTATTAATTTAAATATATTGTCAAGCAATTTGAACAATTCAAAATGGCTGCCAAACCACATGATGTATCAACTTCTCTTGAACAAATCTGAATGTTAGTCATAAGATAACTCTATAAACAAAATTTCAAGTCTGTCCCATAAGCGGTTTCGGAGAAGAAGATTTTTATAGTTTTTAAAAATGGCGCATACGAAACAAAATGGCCACCAAGCTATGCAATGTATGGCTTTCAAATTGCACATACTAATGCTCACTATAGACGTCTACAATTTGCAGAAGTTTCATGAAAATTTGCAAATGTTTTATTTCACGAAGGCGATTGCGCAATGCGAATTTTAACTGCAATATTGTCTTTAAAGGGACAGTTTACTCAAATATTTTCTCCCCTTTAATTTGTTCCCAATGATCCACTTTACCTGCTGGAGTGTATTAAATTGTTTACAAGTAGCTCCTTTACCCTTATATTGACATTTGAAATGGTTAATTTAGCATGTGGTATCCCCACCTATTCTGAAAGTTTGTGGCCGCACGTACCAGCTATAGATAAGCTTTGTAAACACAGCCAGCAGAAGAAATTACACTCCCAGTGTGTTAAAGCAGAGATAAGGTAATAAAATGTTGTTCTCTCAAAGTATTGGTGATTGTTTTAAGGACAGATATAAGATAAAGAAGCAGGTATATGAACACAATGTGATACAGTAATGAGATCTGATTATACCTACAGATATAAGATACAGACACATGTATATGTACACAATGTGATACAGTAATGAGATCTGATTATACCTACAGATATAAGATACAGACACATGTATATGTACACAGTGTGATACAGTAATGAGATCTGATTATACCTACAGATATAAGATAAAGACACATGTATATGTACACAATGTGATACAGTAATGAGATCTGATTATACCTACAGATATAAGATACAGACACATGTATATGTACACAATGTGATACAGTAATGAGATCTGATTATACCTACACATATAAGATAAAGACACATGTATATGTACACAATGTGATACAGTAATGAGATCTGATTATACCTACAGATATAAGATAAAGACACATCTATATGTACACAATGTGATTAAGTAACGAGATCTGATTATACCTACAGATATAAGATAAAGACACATGTATATGTACACAATGTGATACAGTAATGAGATCTGATTATACCTACAGATATAAGATAAAGACACATGTATATGTACACAATGTGATACAGTAATGAGATCTGATTATACCTACAAGCTCAACCTATTTTATTAGGCTGTGGCTTCAAAACACAAAATCAGAGCTTTAATATACAGAAATAAACCTTAAAAAGCTAATTTTCATACATTTTTTACTCTGCAGTTGGTAAAAAAAGCAATTGTAAACACATTAAGGGAAAAACTATTTTACAGTATACTGTCCCTTTAAGGGTTATGACTATGTGTAATCATGTGTCTATTACACTGTAATATTGTTAAATATTGTAAAACTAAATGTATAGAGTGCAAAATTACGCAATTAAATGGTGATAAAAAGGTTAATGTCTCACAGCAGCCATGTTGATTATGGAAAAATCGCAGTTTGAACAAACTTGGTAGAGGACCTTGCAAGGAGCATATGTGCAAAATTGCACGTCATTGTACTAAGCGGTTTAAGAGAAGAAGATGTTTGAATATTTTCGCAAAATGCAAGATGGCTGCCACATCATGTGACCAAGGCACTTCTCTTGAGCAATAGCAATTTTAGGTCATAGTAGCACTAAGCACAGCGAGTTTCAAAGTTGTAACATAAGCAGTTCCAGAGCTAAAGATTTTTAAGCGTTTGTCGAAATTTGGCGCAAAAAGCAATATGGCTGCCAGAGCATGTGACCTATGAGTTCAATTTTGCATGAGATCTAAAACAGCAATAGGCTGTAACAGCATACCTGATTTTAAGAGCTTTGCAAAAACAGTTAAGCAGTTATGGGCAATTGAATACAAAGCTTGGCGGAATAAAAAGAATAATAATAATAATAATAATCCGAACAATAACAATAGGTTGTCCTGCAACTTTGTTGCTGGCCACCTAAAAATGTAAAAAAGGAAGAAGTTATAAAAACAAAGCAAGAGAAAACTAAAGAACAAGATGGAGAGATACAGCAGATGAACGGGGCGGCTTGCAGAGATTAACATGTTTATCTTCTATTAAGTCTCTTAGTGGCTAATGGTTAGAGACAGACATGGCAGTAACAGGACTAAAGATAGCACCGAGGCACTGTGTGGGAGGGTTGGGATGGGAGGGAAACGCACATCAGTAGAAAGGAGAGCTGTGCGGACATTCCAGTGACACCAGCAACATCTGCACTCGCCTTCATGAAGATCCAGATGACAATATTGCCAATTGGCATGGAGGCGACTAAAGCATCATTTATACACTGAGCCTATATTAGGGGCTGTCCCCAGGCAAGGCATACCCTTCAGGCCCAGCTGGGATTTAGGTTCAGTAATACAAGAAGACAGAGGGGCGCCTCATGTGTGGTATAATCAGATGGTATGATATAGAACAAACAGAATGGAGCCAAATGAGTACTCACATACTATTGAAGCACACCTATGTGCTGGTAGAGACAAGCTGCAATTTCAGATAGGTGTGACAGCTCACCCTCCAGGCAAAACTGTGTAGCTGGTGAGAGATTAAAAGACACAAAAAGAAAGCACTACATGTGCAGACCATTAAAGGTATAACCGGCAATATCTCTTAGATGATACAGATGGGTACTCACATACTCCTGTAGCACACTTATGTGCTGGTAGAGACAGGCTGTAATTTTAAGACAGGTGTAGCAGCTCACCCTAGATGTAGATTCTTAGTTGTGCAGGGGTGTAGGTCCCAGTGAGCAATCAGCAAAGGAAGAAAGTAGGAAGAGAACTCCACTCAGAGTGCATTTAGAATAAAATGTAGCTATTTATTAAAAACAAAGATAAAAAAAACAACACAGCAGTTGTTTATGATAAGTGGATATCAGGGTTTACAGTGGTACCCCTCAAATGCAACGCGTTTCTCGGTTAGAACCGTTTCATCAGGCATATAACCTGACATATTGCATCCTGCTTCCTACACATAGCTCACTTTACTGTGGCTTTATTAAAATATAATCCTGCGGCTTGCACAGAAGGACACACACCTGTAAACTGCTGGCTATCATATGGGGGCTCTGACATGCATCACCCACCTGCTTCTTTATGAGGGGCACATGTCATGGTGCAGCCATGTGAGGTATTCCCTGTTAAAATGGACACTAAACACATTTTTTTTTCTTTAATGATTCAGATATAGAGCAGCAATTTAAAGCAACTTTCTAATTTACTATTATTATTATTAAATATCTTTATTTAAAAAGCAGAAATGTAAAGCTTAAGAGCCTCCCATTTTTGGCTGAGAACCAGTGTTATGCTTGCTTATTGGTTTGCTAAATGTAGCCTCCAATAAGCAAGCGCTTTCCATGGTTCTGAACCTAAAATGGGCTAAAATGGGCCGGCTCCTAAGCTTTAAATTCTTGCTTTTTAAATAAAAATAGCAAGAGAACAAAGAAAATTTGATAGTAGGAGTAAATTAGAAAGTTGCTTAACATTGCTGCTGTATCTGAATCATGATAGAAGTTTAGTATCGCTTTAAGCATAGCAGGGGACATCTCTGAGCAGGTACAGTTACTCTGTAAATCCTTTATCTCTTTAGCTGAGGTTATGTATGCGCAGGTGCCATCTTGGATTCTAGTCACATCTGCAATTTTACCTATTCCTGAAACAGGCAGATATAGCAGAGAAACTAAAAAAAATACATTTAAAGGGATATGAAATCCAAATTCTTTATTTCATCATTCAGATAGATCATATAAGTGTAAACAACTCTCCAATTTACTTCTATTATCAATTTTATTTAATTATTTTTGTATCCTTTATTGAAGGAGAGGCAATGCACAACTGGGAGCTAGCTGAACACAGCATTAAGCCAATAATAAGGGGTATATTTGTGCAGTCGCCATTAGCAACTCGCTCACGGCTCCTGAGCCTACCTAGGTGTGCTTTTCAACAAATAAAATAAAACAAATTAGATAATAGAAGTACATTGGAGAGTTGTTTTAAATTGCGTGCTCTGTCTGAATCACAAAAGAAAAATGTGTTTCATAGCCCTTTAATCCCTTCTTGGCTTCTCTTCAAAGTATAAAGTTTGTGAGTGAAACTCAAACCATTTTCATATCATAGTCTGTGCTTTTTTTCCCTCCTAAAATCCTCCAAGTTTTCTGGTGAGTTTAAAAATAAAAACATGATCAAAAAGAAAACACCCTGTAATAACAAAATCACTGCACTGTCCAAGAGATGTACTGAAACAATATCCCTGTACACATATCTGATCCTACACACAGCAGGGAAGAACCTAGCAGACTACACTGTAGTGAGAGGAAGTAAATGTAACATTCTGTAACATAAACCTGCACTTCATTTAACAACCTTTATTGCTCTCTGCACTGTTATGAAAGCACAAAGTCTGTATCAATCCAGGGATTACACTGCTTATACTGCCACATGGTCATGAATAGGATGGCTTTAGCTGTGAACGCAGAGATGTCTGTTAGCCCCTGAACACATATTCGCTTCGGGCAGGTTTACAGTGCAGAATGTGACTGTAATCTCAAATTAAATATTAATGAAAGGGCACGGTCTATCAGTGTACAAGAGATGCTGAGTGTACGAGCACACATGTAATCTTGTAGTATGCTTCTATCTACAGATCACTAGGCAGATGCCAGAGCTTGTAGCTTCTGGTCTATCAGTGTACAAGAGATGCCGAGTGTATGAGCACACATGTAATCTTGTAGTATGTTTCTATCTACAGATCACCAGGGAGATGCCAGGGCTTGTAGCTTTTGGTCTATCAGTGCACAAGAGATGCTGAGTGCACAAGCACACATGTAATCTTGCAGTGTATATCTACAGATTGGCAGACAGATGTCAGGGCTTGTAGCTTCTGGTCTATCAGTGTACAAGAGCTGCCGAGTGTACGAGCACACATGTAATCTTGCAGTGTGTGTCTATCTACAGATCACTAGGCAGATGCCAGGGCTTGTAGCTTTTGGTCTATCAGTGTGCAAGAGATGCTGAGTGTAGGAGCACACGTAATCTTGTCGTGTGCGCCTACAGATCACTAGGCAGATGCCAGGACTTGTAGCTGTTGGTCTATCAGTGTACAAGAGATGCTGAGTGCACGAACACACATGTAATCTTGTCGTATGTGTCTATAGATCACCAGGGCTTGTAGCTTTTTGTCTATCAGTGTACAAGAGATGCTGAGTGCACAGATTTCAAATTTAGGAGCTGCCACATATATATATATATATATATATATATATATATATATATATATATATATATATATATATATATATATATATATATATATATATATATATATATATATTTATTTATTTTTTATTTTTATTTTTTTTATTTTTTTTTTAAGAGCCAAATAAAGATGTTTTTATATAGGTTTAGATATATCTATATTATGTTAGAATCTACATTGCAAAATATATGTCTACCTGGCTCCCAGGATTCATCAACCATTCTTTAGCTGTACATCATATCTATATACACAACACTACCCAATGTTTTATTATTACCTTGTAAACAAATGTACATACATATGTTTGTTCATGTTTATAGTAACATATGTAGTGACTAGACCGATATTAATTCCATAATACTGGATCACAGGCAGTTACTGGTTTGGGAAGCTGTATACTTTACTACAATACAAGAGGCCCTTTAGCAAGTACCCACACTGTATCTAGCCACTGAGGGAATCATAGCTAATGCAGGGCTTTTTGTATAGCCACTCATTTTTTGGTGACTGATATGTGATTCTCCGTCTCCCATATTTGTCAAGTATTGATATAATAAAACTGGCCCAATCTCATTAGTTGTTGCAATATTTTAAAGCAATGCAGCAGGATAATATTAAATGCAGGGTGTCTGATTTTGGCATGCACTTTATAATAGAATATGCATATTATATCAATGTATTATTCATAATAAAAGTCACTCCTTTGCTGCTGGGCTGCAAGAGTATAAACGGTTAAACAAGCAGAGCAGGTTAGCTACTGGTGGTCATAGTCTCTTCAGCATTTGGATTAAATTGCAAAACTACTATTAGCATATGCCTAGAATATAAATGTGCACTGTGTGTGATAACAATTGTGTGATGAGCAGCAATACATTTTATGACTGGCAAATGGATTTGGTGCTGCTGGCATTTAAATGATGAGGCAGATGCCCCTGTGCATCGGCTCCAAACCTGTCTGCAGCGCCCACTCATCACATGTGCCACTAATCTAGCAGGTGAAACACGGAGCATGTCTGCCTTACAGCAACAAGCAGAGGCCCAGTTATGCACCCGTCATACTGCTTAATAAGATGCAGCAATACAGGAAGTCAGGGCAGTATCATGTTACTGGTGACGACAGATGAGAACACAACTGTGGGAACAGTACAAAAAGGTACCAACTATACAATACTCCCAGGTGTACAACAACAGCGTGGCCCTTTCAGGCAACGTTGTGTCACCTGTGTATAATGTACATGTGTCTGTATACACAGGTGACATTATACAGTATGTGATGTATACAAACACATGTACATTATACAGTATGTGATGTATACAAACACATGTACATTATACAGTATGTGATGTATATAACATCATGTTACCGGTGACGACAGATGAGAACACAACTGTGGGAACAGTACAAAAAGGTACCAAATATACAATACTCCCAGGTGTACAACAACAGCGTGGCCCTTTCAGGCAACGTTGTGTCACCTGTGTGTCTCAAACTGCTTTTTTATGGAGAAGACATTGATGAGGTTTCTTTTTTTATCACAACACATCTGCAAATGTATGCATAATACAGTGTGATGTATACAGACACATGAACATTATACAGTATGTAATGTATACAAACATGTACATTATACAGTATGTGATGTATACAAACATGTACATTATACAGTATGTAATGTACACAAACACATGTACATTATACAGTATGTGATGTATACAAACATGTACATTATACAGTATGTGATGTATACAAACATGTACATTATACAGTATGTAATGTACACAAACACATGTACATTATACAGTATGTGATGTATACAAACATGTACATTATACAGTATGTGATGTATACAAACATGTACATTATACAGTATGTAATGTACACAAACACATGTACATTATACAGTATGTGATGTATACAAACACATGTACATTATACAGTATGTGATGCATACAAACATGTACATTATACAGTATGTAATGCATACAAACACATGTAGATTATACAGTATGTGATGCATACAAACATGTAGATTATACAGTATGTGATGCATACAAACACATGTACATTATACAGTATGTAATGCATACAAACACATGTAGATTATACAGTATGTGATGCATACAAACATGTAGATTATACAGTATGTGATGCATACAAACATGTAGATTATACAGTATGTGATGCATACAAACACATGTACATTATACAGTATGTGATGCATACAAACACATGTACATTATACAGTATGTGATGTATACAAACACATGTACATTATACAGTATGTGATGTATACAAACACATGTACATTATACAGTATGTGATGTATACAAACACATGTACATTATACAGTATGTGATGTATACAAACACATGTACATTATACAGTATGTAATGCATACAAACACATGTACATTATACAGTATGTGATGCATACAAACACATGTACATTATACAGTATGTGATGCATACAAACACATGTACATTATACAGTATGTGATACATACAAACACATGTACATTATACAGTATGTGATGTATACAAACACATGTACATTATACAGCATGTGATGTATACAAACACATGTACATTATACAGTATGTAATGCATACAAACATGTACATTATACAGTATGTGATGTATACAAACACACGTACATTATACAGTATGTGATGTATACAAACACACGTACATTATACAGCATGTGATGTATACAAACACATGTACATTATACAGCATGTGATGTATACAAACACATGTACATTATACAGCATGTGATGTATACAAACACATGTACATTATACAGCATGTGATGTATACAAACACATGTACATTATACAGCATGTGATGCATGCAAACATGTACATTATACAGTATGTGATGCATACAAACATGTACATTATACAGTATGTGATGCATACAAACATGTACATTATACAGCATGTGATGCATACAAACATGTACATTATACAGCATGTGATGTATACAAACACATGTACATTATACAGTATGTGATGCATACAAACACATGTACATTATACAGCATGTGATGTATACAAACATGTACATTATACAGCATGTGATGTATACAAACACACGTACATTATACAGCATGTGATGTATACAAACACACGTACATTATACAGCATGTGATGTATACAAACACACGTACATTATACAGCATGTGATGTATACAAACACACGTACATTATACAGTATGTGATGTATACAAACACACGTACATTATACAGTATGTGATGCATACAAACACATGTAGATTATACAGTATGTGATGTATACAAACACATGTACATTATACAGTATGTGATGCATACAAACACATGTACATTATACAGTATGTGATGTATACAAACACATGTACATTATACAGTATGTGATGTATACAAACATGTACATTATACAGTATGTGATGTATACAAACATGTACATTATACAGTATGTGATGTATACAAACATGTACATTATACAGTATGTAATGTACACAAACACATGTACATTATACAGTATGTGATGTATACAAACATGTACATTATACAGTATGTGATGTATACAAACATGTACATTATACAGTATGTGATGTATACAAACATGTACATTATACAGTATGATGTATACAAACACATGTACATTATACAGTATGATGTATACAAACACATGTACATTATACAGTATGTGATGTATACAAACACAAGTACATTATACAGTATGATGTATACAAACACATGTACATTATACAGTATGTGATGTATACAAACACATGTACATTATACAGTATGATGTATACAAACACATGTACATTATACAGTATGTGATGTATACAAACACATGTACATTATACAGTATGTGATGTATACAAACACATGTACATTATACAGTATGTGATGTATACAAACACACGTACATTATACAGTATGTGATGCATACAAACACACGTACATTATACAGTATGTGATGCATACAAACACATGTACATTATACAGTATGTAATGTATACAAACACATGTACATTATACAGTATGTGATGTATACAAACACACGTACATTATACAGCATGTGATGTATACAAACACATGTACATTATACAGTATGTGATGTATACAAACACATGTACATTATACAGTATGTGATGTATACAAACACATGTACATTATACAGTATGTAATGTATACAAACACATGTACATTATACAGCATGTGATGTATACAAACACATGTACATTATACAGCATGTGATGTATACAAACACACGTACATTATACAGTATGTGATGCATACAAACACATGTACATTATACAGCATGTGATGTATACAAACACACGTACATTATACAGTATGTGATGCATACAAACACATGTAGATTATACAGTATGTAATGCATACAAACACTTGTAGATTATAAAGTATGATGCATACAAACACACGTACATTATACAGCATGTGATGTATACAAACATGTACATTATACAGTATGTGATGTATATAAACACACGTACATTATACAGTATGTGATGTATACAAACACATGTACATTATACAGTATGTAATGCATACAAACACTTGTAGATTATAAAGTATGATGTATATAAACACATGTACATTATATGTTTACATGCAGCAAACTAATTATTTAGTTAAAGGGATATTAAACATTGAGATTGCTACTGTGGCAGCTCAATTTTGTGTGTGTGAGTATATATATATATATATATATATCTGTTTCTTTGCAGGCGATTAGATGTGATTCTACTGAAAATAAAAAAAATCTCTCTACGTCGCTCGCACCGTGGTGTGCAGTCGGCGGCTGGGAGTGGCGCTGATAAGTTTCATGCACTTTGGAGCCTGTGCAAAAGTTGGGACTAATGATCAGGAATGTGACACATGAAATTCTCAGACAATAGGCACGTTATATAATTAATACATTTTATGTGTCACTGACAATGATTCCAACCACTAACTAAATGGGATGAATCCAGCAAGAAATTAGGTTTACTTTTTGTCTTCATTTCAAGTTCAATTTCTCGCTCTTGGTCGCCTTTGTTCAATCAGAAGCAAGCACGTCTTGAGCACTGTATGTAAAACATTCTTACATAGATGGTTGCAAAGTGTGCTGCCATAGAGTGCTCAAGTCATGTGCACAGCTCTCATGTAAATAAGCAAAGTTTCAACAAAGGACAGCAAGAGAAAAAAGTTGAATTATGTATTCCCCGTTCGAATCATGAAACTTTAATACTGACTTTATCGACCTTCTTAAAAAATGTTAAAAAGAGAAAACTATAACTTCCTGCTGTTAGAGGAGCAGACACAAGGCAGTTACAGGGCTATCTGGGCCACCTCTCTCCCAGAGCATAATGTTTGGATCCAACAGATCTGCAATATACATTATTGTCACTTTTGTGCAGCACGTGGTTGTGCGACTGTGTAGTGAAGAATAAACATTTGTACAATTTTAGTTAAACGAATGAAGACAATTTATTTATTAATTCAGACTGTGCAGCAATTTTAAGAGACTTTACAATTAATTTTCGTTACCAAATTTCTCTTGGTATCGTTTGCTGAAAGGCATACTTAGATAGGCTGAGGAGTAGTAAAATGTACTACTCTGAGCTAGCTACAGATTGGTGGCTGCACACACATGCTTCTTGTCATTACACAGTAATAATAAAACACTACAGCATTTTATATCCCGTCCCATAAGCATTATACATCTATAACATCATTGTCACGTTACATTTTTATCCAGGGCTACAGCATAAAAAGCACGTGAAAGTTTATCAAAATGAGCCATTTAACAGATAATTCTTTGCTTCCGTTTCACATTCTTGTAGATGAAAGCAGATCACTTCCTGTCTCAATAAATGCACATATCTCCTGTGTGTCCGATGAGAAAGCAAGCTGTGTCATTTTGCGTAAACCGCGCAGAGCACAAAGGGACCAATATTATTGTCCTGACGCACAACCAGCTCATCAGTATTCCCTGAGCAAGAACCATGAAAGCAAATGCAGTGGATAACACAGACAACCGTGCCTACATAAAGCCTCATAAAAAGAAAAGTGGGACTCACTTATGCATTGTCCCTATTGCCGTTTATATGGCAGCATAAAGGGGCACTAAACTCAAAATTAAACTTTAATGATTTAGATAAAGCAGCAGTTTTAAGAGACTTTCCTAATATACATCCATGATAAAATTGTGTAGTCTTCGTATATGCACACTATTTGAGTCACCAGCAAATACTGCTCCGATTGAGCATGTGCACAAATTCACAGTGAATATACATATGAGTCTCTGATTGGCTGATGGATGTCACATGATACCGATATACGCACACAGAGTCACCAGCACCTACTGAGCATGTGCAAGAGTTCACAGTATCTGTGTATATGAGTCTCTGATTGGCTGATGGATGTCACATGATACAAGGGGCTGAATTTGGAAATCTGACAGAAAACAAAATCTACTGCTCATTTAAAATACAGACTAAGCTCTATTGACTTGTCTTATTATTATGCAAGTATAGAAGATAAATACATAGATGATGATAGATACATAGATTGATAGATCAATATTGTATAGATAGATGATGATAGATAGATAGATGATATATATTGTATAGATAGGATTAAATTGCAGATAAAATGAATAATCACTTCAACAACATCCACTCTAAGAGTGTTACATTTTGTGCACTAGCAAAAAAATTTACGTTCCCCGAGTACCTGTTTCTCTATAGCAGTTTAAAAACTAAAAAAGCAAGTTTGTGAAAGTTCTATGCTTATTAGTACTTAAAGGTTAGATAATTATATGAACATGAGACACTGCAGAGACGAGAAGGAGCCTGACAGCTGGTCCCGGGAGCCTGCGCCAGCGAGGGTCTCAGGGAGTCATTTCATTATTAATGCGCTTTCTCCCTGGGTGTAGCGCCAGTGATCCTTGATGCAGAATAGGACTTTCTAATGGTTGGAGCATATCACAAATTAGATAAAGATAGCAAAACCTCCCTGAAGCTTTGTCATCGATTCACATAATTATTCATATGGAAAACACAGAGCATGGGAAGGAGACGCAGCTAATGGGATCTTATTTAACCAATTAGGAAGCAGGAGGGCGCTTCAGTATCTCCTTGAGATAAACAGCAAGCTAAAGAGTACTATGCTTTTAAAGGGACATTCAAATCAAAATCTAGTTTCCATAATCTCATAAATAAAATAAAAAATTATGAATACCTAATAGATTAATTTATTTCTTGGTGGTGAGAGTCCACAAAATTCCATACTGTTGGGAACTAATCCCCAAGCTGTGGGTGGGGAAAAAAGGAAAGACAGGCACCCATTTACCAGGAAATACAGCCTGAATAACCTTCCTGTCGAAAGCTGCCTCAGCCGATACAAAAACATCAAATGATAAAAATATGAAGAGACGACAATATTGCGACCTGCTCCTAGGCTAGACAAAGGAAATACTGGGAGAGTCAGGAAAGTAGGAGGGATATTAACGTTCTTGGTGTAGGTTGTCTTTGCCCCCTCCTGGTGGCCAGGTGATTCATTTCCAACTGTAAGGAGTTTTGTGGACTCTCACCACCATAGAAAGAAGCAACATTACTATTTCACTATTTATTTTGCTTTTACTGTAAAAAAAATACATCTGGAAAAAGTGCTTGTTCCACACCTCCAAGAGGAGACAGAGGTCAAGTTCATAATCACTTGAAATTTGCTACATGCTACATAGTGATTGCTTAGAGCAACGCACAAATTTATTCAAAGCTAGTCCTAACTGGCCACAATTCAACGGAGATAAGAAACACTCATCAGAATGTTCTGCTGGTTTACTACCAATGGTCACTTTTGCTACAATGCGCAAGTCTGTAATGGTTGTTAAACATATGTACATAATTTGCAATTCAGTACTTTGCTATTGACCTATACATTCATTATACACAAAAGTGACATTGTCCCTTTAATAGTAAATCATTCCTCAACCAAAACGGATGACATGGCTCTTTGTAGTGTACAGATGATAAGTAAATGCAGAACTAAGAGGCAGCGAGGACACATTTACACTTTTCAGACAACACGTCAGTATTAGTTGCACTGTACGTGCTAGGAATGTGCAGTAAGTTTTAAATATCAGCAGACTTCTGATCCCTAGAGGGGAGCAGGTTATCAGAACATCTGATTGGATGCTGTATACCCAGCCAAGCAGGTTTTTTATACACTGGGTATATATCTTTAGATTTTAACAGGAAGACAAAGATTATTTTTGATTATGTTCTTTTAAAGGGACACTCAAGTCAAAATGAAACTTTCATGATTCAAATAGAGTAGCAATTTTAAGCAACTTTCCAATTTACCTCCATTAACAAAATGTGAACAGTTGTTTTATATTTACACTTTTTGAGTCACCAGCTCCTACTGAGCATGTGCAAGAATTCCCAGAATATACTTATATGCATTTGTTATTGGCTAACGGCCGTCACATGATACGGGGGAGTGGAAATAGACTTAACTGAAATTTGTTAGAAAAAAAATCTACTACTCATTTGAATTTCAGAATAAGTGCTATTGCATTGTCTTTTTATTATGCATTTGTTTATTATGGAAATCTACTGTATTTTACTGGTCCATTAAACTAAAATTGGCTGTTTCAGTAAAGCAGTTTATGTATTTATTTTACCACCCTACTTTTACTATGAGAGTTTGACCTAAACTAAGAGTAAACACATTCCAGTAAAGCCCACAAAAAAGTATTTGCTCTGATCAGTCAGTGATTGGCTGCAGAAGATCCTTCTGAGAATCTGTATGAATTTTTAAAGTACTGTATTATTAAAGTGATACTAAACCCACAAATTTTAATTTCATGATTCAGATAGAGCAGCAATTTTAAGCAACGTTCTAATTTACTCCTATTCTCAATTTGTCTTCGTTCTCTTAGTATCTTTATTTGAAAAGGCAGGAATGTAAGCTAAGGAGCCGGCCCATTTTTGATTCAGCACCTGGGTAGTACTTGCCGATTGGTAGCTAAACGTAGCCACCAATCAGCAAGCGCTACCCAGACAAGCTAAAAAATGTTGAGGCTCAAAAAAAAAAAAACATGTGCAGCACTAAATGAAAAATGCGCTTGGGGGAGTGACAAATACTTTTGCGTTTGTCCCACTCTGATCCGGCATTACAGATGGTTATTGTTCCTGTTTTTCAGCTAATCTAAAAAAACTGTAAATACTCTACAACCTACAAAGAGGACAGACCTATTGAAACTAATAGGAGCCCTGGCCTTTTGCGGTGCATAAATGAATTAAATACCATGCATATGCCACAGTAACTTAGACTTTTTGGGAATCCATCTTTAACAGACAGCAAACAAGATATGACTGTTTGATCCAGGCTGTAATTAATAGAAATATCACAAGCAAGCAGGATAGCTAATCAGATAGTGTGCAGCAGTGCCAGAACTCAGTTGGCACAGAACTAGGCCTAAGGGAGGCACATGATGTTCTAGTGAAAAGGTTTTGTGTCACATCTCCAAGAGCACAAGCAAACAGAGGCCCTTCTCACGCCTCCTTACACCGTGTGTGTCACTACATACAAGCACACCGGATTCATTGATTCTAAAATTATGAAATTAAGGAAATCTTGACACAAACGCAAAAAAAAAAAGTCTATTGTGCATTCAAAACTGAAGCAATTAAACATATTAAAAATACAGTTTGTATGGAAATAAACACAAGTTCCTTCTGTTCCACATGTAGGTACCAAGATGTAACAGAACCGTAAACCTCTAAAAGGGATAGAAAGGTCAAAAATGAAATGTGCACGGGGGTATCGCAACTTGAAATAGAAGCATTTTTGCTATATACTCCCATTAGTAGAAATGCTTCTAAGAAAAGTTATTACTGTTTTTTTGGGACCTATATCCTATGAGGGCCCGTGCACGAGTGTGTAAGTGCATGTACATGTGCACAAGTGTGTAAGTGCATGTACATGTGTAAAAGTCGGAGTGTTTTTTAGGGATACACAAGGGGAACATAGTAGTCAATTGGAAAACTGTTTCAAATAATATGCTATGTCTGTATCATGATAAAAATTGGGGGTTTATGTCCCTTTAATTAAAAATGTTTTGAGTTAAAGTCTCGTTAATACAATTGAATTATGCATCAGAAAGAGAACATTAAGACATACATTTTTCATGAAAATACTAACTGTTTATTTGATTTTTTAAATCAACATTAATTACATGTTTGTGCACAACTCATCCTTAGGGAGTAAATTTTCCATTGGTCTATAATGACTCCCACAGTTGGGGACACGTCCCAAAAGCATTAAAACCAAAAGTATCTTTTACCAGTAATAATTTTAAATTAATTGCAAAATACCAAAATATGACATATTTTAGAAGCAAGTAGAAACAAAGAAATAGATGTTAACCCCCTTTATAACATTCCATGCCATCCAAAAAGCACTGGGCTTTAACACCGTTAGTACAGTAGGAAACATCCTAACTTTTTCGGCGTCCTACTCGCCTCCTGCTAAACGAATAACCGGACTGGGGAAAATGCCTAGTATATTAAGCAGCCCCCATGATCCCATCCCGGTACTGACAATCACGTGACTTCATGCTTCCTGCAAATGTTCTTCGTATTGATCATAAACTTTCCCCCCACCATGAAGAGGTTAATGTCTCTGTTCTTACATTTGGAAGTGAGTCACTGAGCACCAATAAATCTGTGACTGTCTTTATCAGCCAGTCAGCAAATCATTTGTTGGGATAGACTATGGCACAAACATGCATTTTCGAATAGTTTCAATATAAATTATTAAACAACTCTAAATGCAATAAATATACAAAATAAGAGTGAAAACTTTCAGAATACATTAACACTGCTGCAGATCAATAAGTGATAAATATGTAGCAGGGTCAGGCAACGTGCACTTCCAGTTCTCACAGTATTTGGAAAGCTCACAATTACAAGAAAATGAAATAGTAGAGCATGGATAAAATATATTGCAATTTGTTTTACTATATTTTATTAAACATTTCATATTACATTTTCTTAGCTGTTCGTGTTCTGCTTAAAAGTAGTTCCCTGATCCTTTCATGTGCATGACAGAGAACATGAAGTTTAACGTCCCTTCTAATGAATTAATAAACAGTTATTATTTACACAGTAAAGGGGGCTATATGAAGCCATTCATTTAGGCTACAGTTTATAAACTCTCAGTGACAAGCAGTTCACAGCTTCATTTCTTAGCTGGAGTTCTTTATTTTTGTATATACAATCGAGTCGTACACATTTATTATTTGTAATGTCTGTAAATTTTTTCAGAATAAGCTTCAGTTAGAGACCAAAAAATCCCAGGAGAAAAAAAAGGGGAGGGCAGAGTATCATTTCACTAAGAAATCTGGACAAACGATGACAAATGTGATGCACAGAGCAGTTCCTCTCGTGGAACGTTGACCCCCAGCCAATCGTCACATAACTAACAGTGTCATGATGTCTTTTTAAACTTGTTCCACCAATGCCAGAAAGGAAACTACACGGCTAAACCGCAAGGCATCCTTTACATGACCTTGTGGTGTAATGTGAATAGTGTGTGTGCGCAGAGAGCCTCCTGATCATTAATACACATATAATGCCTATGTTGATCTTCCTTGTTTACATTTCCTGCCGTTGTCCTCGGCTGTGTCATCATCATAGAACTCGTATGGTAAACTTGACATTATTGCAATATACATTCATTATTTATTTTGCAGGGTTTTGCAGTCAAATACATCTAAAAATTGTGTTAGTTTAAATTTCTTACAGGGTGGCTTTGGTTCAATTTGGGCAATTTATGTGAGCTTTTGTTTACTTTTCATTCCCTCCCTGAGCTTCTATGGTGTCAGATGCTTTTAAAAGGTGGAATATCAGTTTTGAATCAACAATCATGAAAGGAAAATCATTCTTTGCAATAGTAACTAACTTGAATTACTGTTAAATCATCTTAAAAGATTACAAGAGGGCAGACTACCCCAGTCAACACATGTGCAAACAGAGTTTGTGCTATATCTGAATATTAGTTTGTGATTGGTTAGCATAAGTTCTTTTGTTCTGCGGAACAGGGAATAAACATAAAACAATATACTCATTTGCAAAATAAAGCTGCAGTTTTTATTGCAAAATTATTTTTATACATAAAAGGTTCATAATCATGTAGTTTATAATTGCATAATTAACAAGTACATAATAAAAATACAATGATTTAACACAAACTGAACTTTCAAATAAGCAGATTTTTTTTTTTGACAAATGTATTTTTTCTCCTATAAAAGAGTCTTAAAACTGCATGCTCTTTCTGAATCATAAAAGTTTATTTTGACTTAAGTGCCCCATCAAAAATAGAAACATTTAAGAGGTAAAGTAAAATAAATTTGCATTAACAGATTATATATATATATATATATATATATATATATATATATATATATATATATATATATATATATATATATATATATATATATATATATATATATATATATATATATATATATATATACAAAACACGGAAGGGGACTGCACTCTCATACCGGACCGGGACTGCACTCTCATACCGGACCGGGTACACATCCCATGACCCTGCAACATGCTCAGCCCTGGGTGCTCACCGGCACTCACAGGAAGCTGTGCTGTCTCCAGAGTCACAGGCAGTTAACCCAAGACAGGTCTGGGTGCAAGAACCATAGGGAAAATTACAAAACAAATTAATACAACACACAGAGAAAGTCCATCACTCACTTACAAGCTCTCAGCTAAGATTTAAAAGCAAACATGTAAAGGTTAGTTACAGCATCTGGCCAAATGGAACAAGACCAGGTACCACATCAAGGTCCTTTCCAATACCTGGGACCCTAAAAACAGTCACACAATGCAAGCTCTCAAATCCAAACAAACTGGGAACAAGGGAAGGGTGCACAGGCATATGTTATCACCCTAGACATATACAAATCTCTGTGTGTTGTATTAATTTGTTTTGTAATTTTCCATATGGTTCTTGCACCCAGACCTGTCTCTGGAGACAGCACAGCTTCCTGTGAGTGCCGGTGAGCACCCAGGGCTGAGCATGTTGCAGGGTCATGGGATGTGTACCTGGTCCGGTATGAGAGTGCAGTCCCCTTCCGTGTTTTGTATATGTCTAGGGTGATTACATAAACCTGTGCACCCTTCCCTTGTTCCCAATTTGTTTGGATTTGAGAGCTTGCATTGTGTGGCTGTTTTAGGGTGCCAGGTATTGGAAAGGACCTTGACGTGGTACCTGGTCTTGTTCCATTTGGCCAGATGCGGTAACTAACCTTACCATTTTTGATTTTAAATCTTAGCTGAGAGCTTGTGAGTGAGTGCTGGACTTTCTCTGTGTGTTATATATATATATATATATATACATATAAAAAAAATTTATGAATGAGTAACTTATATAGCGCTACACCGCAAACTAAATCGCCTCAAGACGCTTTTCAATCAGTGGCAGCCCGAGTCTTCAGAAAAGGAAAGTCTTGAGCTTCTTCCTGAAGGCCAGATGGTTTTCTTCTGAGCGGATGTTCGTGGGTAGCACATTCCATAGCCGGGGTCCTTGGACTGCAAATCTTCGTTCACCTTTTGACTTGTAGCAGGGTCTTGGGTATGTGGATGAGGTTCTGGTTGGCTGACCGGAGGGGGCGATCTGGGGCATAGTGCTTAATTTTGGAGCAGATGTATTTTGAGGCCTTTCCTTGTGTACATTTGTGGGTGATGCAGGGGTTCTTGAATGTAACTCGATCATTCACAGGTAGCCAATGGAGGATCCTCAGGGACGGGGTGATCGATTCCCAGGGTTTTTTCCCCAGTTATCAGCCTGGCGGCTGTGTTCTGGACCACTTGCAGCAGTGAGATTTGGTATTTAGGGAGTCCTAAGAAGAGGGAGTTTACGTAGTCGAGTCGAGAATTGATGACTATTTTTTTGCGTCTGCCTGGGGGGTTCAAGGAAGGCACCCCACTGATGCTCTGGCATCAGGGCAAATGGAAAGTTGTAAATGGCGAACAGTTTGTTTTTTAATTGCAAACTTCACCTTTATTGGCCGCTACAGAATCTGAATTTTGTTTAAATAGAATTTCTTACAGTATCAGTTGTCGTAAGTAACTAAAATGTACTTTGTTTACAGCCCAAAGGCTCAACAAGAGACACTTGAGCACAATTTGGTGTCTCAATATATATAGGTTT